>NC_142772.1:43012598-43318431 GCF_988280905.1 Pimephales promelas
AGACCATTTATTTACAGTATGTGAATAGGAGTACAATGTTGAGGGAGAAATAAAAGATATTCAGGATCAATGTTTTAGATTATATGCCATCAATCACCTGTTATGCATCCTGGAACAGTGATAGACTGGTTTCTCTTAATGCAATTTCTTAAATAGACCTTCCTCGATTAACTAATCGACCACATTTACTAATGCACATAAAGAACTACATTTTGCTGTCAGCACTACTTGCGCTGTGCGTGTGTATATGACAGTTAGTGCGGCCCCCACATGACTTTGGGTGTGGTGTGCAGAAATAGTTATCTAGTATTTGCAGGACTGCCTGTGTGCTTTTGCATGCGTGTCTATTAGGCTATTATGTGCACATCACTGTAAAATATGCATGGGGACATACTCTTCCATGATGTGCATGATGGGGATCTATCATTCCCATAACTCCATATTATAACTGAATTATTTACATATTGTACATTTATATTGTATTTTTTGTTTTTTCTTCAACCCTCTCCCCATTTAGCCATCTCACCTGGCCCTGCTTTGCCTATCCTTTTCTCTGTTTTCTGTCTATCCTTCTCCTCTATTCCACACTGGGGAAAAGAAGATGAGTAGGTCTCCCACCCCTAAAGGGACTCCGGTCCAGCATAGTCCTGTAGACGGGGAATGTCTGGAAGGAGAAATGGTCCAGTCTCCCCAGCAGTCAACGCCGTCCAGCGGCCTCAAGAAACGTGTTTCCAGTCTCCTGCAAAGCCCTGTGAGTAAATCAAGTGTGCACTAATGAGTGAAGCTCATATATTGCAATGCATTCTCATAGGGCGTCATATAGGTGACGCTTTTGACATTGCGTCTAAATCCGACGCACATGGCACCCTTATATCCCCATGGCACGTCTTCGGTTATGGGTAGGTTTAGGTCTGGGGTAGTGTTAGGGTTAGACCACTAGGAGGCGCCTTCTGGCCCATAAATATCTGCGGTTGATTTTGACGCTAAAGGGTGCCATGTGTGTCGGATTTGTAGACGAAATGTCAAAAGCGTCACCTGAATGACGCCTTGGGATGCGACCGGGCTGCAGGTTTAAAGAGCTGACTGTTTAGCAGCTTTGATTCCGAAATTTTTCCTATTGATTTTCTCCATAGGGATTCAAGAAAGATTTTGTTGAATCACAAAATTACATTTGATTCCGAGAGAAAAATGTGTATAAAATCTGAACTATAAGACAGTAGTAAAGCAGATTACTTCATTGTTAATATTTTAATATTACTAACATTTCAATAATAATACTATTACAAGTGTATTAATAAATACTATTATGATTGATATTACTATTATTATTATTTAAAGAAACATGTGCTGTTTTCCTCAAATTTAATATATTTCCATTGCAACATTTGAGTCAGAGCCAAAAATATGTATCCTATGCACGTAAAAACTCACTTTAGCGTATAAATTGCACGATAATCACACCGCGTGCTATAAAGACGCATTTAGTGTGATCGGGTTGATGAGATTGTAAAAGTGAACAGGCATTCAAAGTGGCTGCTTTAAGCTTTCAAAATGCTTCCTGAAACGGCATATCTCTCATTCGCAGAGGACCTACGTCGGGTTCCCTGTTTTTATTCGTCTGTTCTGTCCACCCTTTAATGTCCTGCTTCCCAATCCCTATGTCCTCTCTCCCCTTCCCCCTCATTAGGTTCCCAAAGATATGATTATCTCCACAGCTCAGATATAATCTGCCCTGAATCACCACTGACAGCTGTAGAGAGAGAAAGAGAGAGAGAGAGAGAGAGAGAGAGAGAGAGAGAGAGAGAGAGAGAGAGAGAGAGAGAGAGAGAGAGAGAGAGAGAGAGAGTAGGGCAAAGTATAGATAGTGCAGGGAGTTTTTTGTTGGTGCAAAACAATAAAAAAAACACTCAGAATGGAGGGACCGTGTTGAAGGACAGAACTGAAGAGCTCAGCGTTTCATATGAGGATGATTCATTCAGTCTTTCTCTGTTGTGGATTGTTCTGGAACCTGTGACTCAAATATTCTTCCTGCTGTTTGTTTGCGTATGTTTATAAATGTATTGTCTGTTTTACTGTGTTTGTGTGTGCCATTATGTTTGATGCAGTGACAGCAATGTTTAATGCTTAATTTAAAACTTTTTTTGTAAAACTTTTAAAGAAATTTCTGATTCTTAAGTACAGTGCTTACAAGTTAAAACTATATGGGTATTCCTCAAACTTTGTAGTTAGCTTATTATAAACTTTATTAAAAACTTCTGACTTTAAGTATTAAACATGTGCTATTAATTTAGCCAGAACCGTTTAAAGCTTACTTTGTTCTGAAGATTTTTTCATCTGTTTATTGTAAACTTCACACTTGTTAAGAACTTTACATTAGAAAGTATCAGTGTTAGACTTCTATTGGTTCAGCATAGAATGTTCCGCATTCAAAATTAAATGCGTAATGCTATAGTGAAGTTGTTATATATGTAATAATATATTTAAAATATATACTCAGCAAAAACTGTTACATTATGTGTTCGTTATCATGTAGAGAAACAGAAAAGGTAGTATTTAATAATGCAGCATTTCTTTTAGAACCAAAGCCTAAAAGCTAAACTTGTGAAACTTTAATATTGTTCTTTTGCTAGATTGCAAGCACTGGTACTGGAAATATGGTTACAGTATACAGTAAGTTTTTTACATTAATTATGGAAAATACACTACCATTCAAACGTCTGGGGTCAGGGTTTTTTTTATTTTTAAAGAAATGAATACTCTTCGTTTCTTAAAAAAGAGAAGACTTTAACATTGTAAGTGTAAGTTATAAATATTTCAAATGAATTTCATTTGTTTCCACAAAAGTATTACGCAGCACAGCTGTTTTCAACATTGATAATAATAAGAAACGTTTCAAATCAGCATATTAGAATTATATCTGAAGGATCATGTGACGCTAAAGACGCTAATGATGCTGAAAATATATTTAAAACTGCTCAAATATAAGCAGTTTATTTATAATAGATCTTTTTTTACTATATTTTAGATTTTTTGAACAGTAGTGTACTTTTCCATGATACTTTTTTTATTCACGTACCATTGCATTTCAGTGGACCATTGAAGTGCAAAAGAACAAAAAAAGGTTACAAGTTACATTTTGTAACAATAACACATTTCCTGAAACATACATAAACATTTTCACCTAAAATGCAACAAAACAAAAAAAAAGAAGAAGAAAAAAATCATGGACATTGTTTATTTCTCACCCACCAATGTGCACAATGTGCATTTTCCTTTATTTGTGTGAAGTGCATGTTGTTGTTAAATGACTGAATCTTATTTGTGTGTGTTAGTCCTTTAGAGAGGAGCTGGATGCGTTGATTCAGGAGCAGATGAAGAAAGAAGGAAGTTCCTCCAATCTGTGGGCGCTCAGACAGATCGTAGACTTCATGTCCACTCACGGATCTCCGGCCGCCCTGCCTGTCACTCAATCCTGTACGTACTGTAACACCTGCCATCATTTACATACTCTTAAAATAAAGGTTCTTTATTGGCATTGGTGGTTCCATGAAGAGCCTTTAACATGCATGGAAACTTTCAAATGCACAAAAGCTTCTTTGGTGGGAAAAGATGATGTAGATCCACTATTAATCGTTAATCTCGATTCAAACACCCAAAATCTTATTCCTAAATGACAACGATTCGGCTATATCTAGTTTTCATGTAGAAATATGAGTCTTTTCAGCCACACGGTAGGATTATTTCTGTTACAAATAATTCAGATGACCACAAAAGAACTGAGATAAGGACTAGTTCACTTTTTTTTACTTTTGCTGATAATTTACCCACCCCCATGTCATCCAAGATGTCCATGTCTTTCTTTCTTCAGACGAAAAGAAATTAAGGTTTTTGATGAAAACATTCCAGGATTTTTCTCCATGTAATGCACTTTACTGGGAACCAGAAGGTTCAAGGTCTAAAAGACAGTTTCAGTGCAAAATGAACAAATCTTTTTCCGAGTAATGAACGAGTTCGAACAGGAGAGTCACAAACGTGCATCACAGAACAGAGCAAGGCGACCATTTGAGCTTATAAAACTTAAACTTTGTTATTTATTTATTAAATGAGCGATCGTTTCGCTTGATAAGACCCTTATTCATCATCTGGTGTCGTTTAAATTCCTTTGAACAGTTTGCACTGAAACTGTCTTTTGGACCTTGAACCGTTTGGTTCCCATTGAAGTCCATTATATGGAGAAAAATCCTGGAATGTTTTCATCAAAAACCTTAATTTCTTTTCGACTGAAGAAAGAAAGACATGGATATCTTGGATGACATGAGGGTGAGTACTGTAAATTATCAGCAAAAGTTTATCAAAATAACCAATGCAGTCTCATCCCAAGACGTCATATAACTGACGTCTTGGGACGTCTTTTGACCATACGTCAACATCCGCCTTTTTAGGGTACCCTTAAACGTCGGTTAGATGACGTGATCGGATCCTAACCCAACCCCAGACCTAAAACTACCCCTAAACCTAGCCCGTCACCTAACCGACGTTTAAGGGTACCCTAAGAAGGCTGATGTTGACGAATGGTCAAAAGACGTCCCAAGACGTCAGTTATGACTTCTTGGGATGAGACTGTGTTAAAATAACTTATAACGCATATCCAATAACTTAAGGAGTTTTAGTTTCAAACTTAATGAATTTAATTGTAAGAATTCAGTCCAACTGAACTGTTCACAGTTTGTTCACAGATAAAAAGGCTGTCGCACCACTTAAACTGCAGTAGACTACGTAGTGCTGCTCTTTTTACTCAAAATCTGTCATGACTGAGACTCTCATTGACACACACTTGCGCTGTTTCTCTTGTTCCTCATGCCTGTGCAGCCGTTACCATGGTGACCCCCATTAACGACGTGCAGGGATGGGAGCCGAGCTCCATGGTGAAGGGGGAGAGACTGATGCGCTGCAAACTGGCTAGTGTTCACCGACTGGTGGATCTGTACGGCTGGGCCCAGCTGGCCAACACGTGCCTCACAGTAAGAACACACTTCTGTCAGTATACCAAGAATCCTGAGAAGTGCTCCCTGAGCAACGGTTAACTTACAGCTGGATTGATTAAACAGGCTCTAATGAAGGTTGAAGTGTGATTTATGTGATTCAATTATAACGTGTCCTACTGTTTAAAAGTTTGGGGTTTGGGATTCTTATGCTCACCAAGGCTGTAAACAAAATTCTATTGCAATTTAAAAGAACTGTTTCCTGTTTTAGTATATAAAATGTCATTTATTCAGCAGACATGCAAAAGCATTCTAACCTACTTAATTGCTGCTTAAGAAACACTTCTGATTATAATCAATGTTGAAAAAAATGATGTTTTTGTGGAAACTGTGAGACTTCTCATCCGGATTCTTTGAGTAGAAAGTTCACAAGAGCAGCGTTTATTTAAAATAAAAGTCTTTTGTAACATAGTAATGTACTGTCATTTCTGATCCATTTAATCTCTCCTTGCTGAATAAAAGTATATATTTCTTTTTAAAAAAAATCTTACTGACCTTAAAATTTTGAACAGCATTGCATGAGTCTGCTTATTAACTGTTATATAACTCATGCTTATGATTAAAATAAAAAAAGTAAGTTCACATATAGTGACTTCTGGGGCGCATTAAGCTGATTAAAAATAATACTTTTTGCTGCATTTACATTAGCATACTAATTCATTTCTCACTATTTCTCCTTCGCTCCGTCTATAGGGATTTGAGTGTTTTAAAAATAGGAAGTGATTTTTGTGATCAAGTCTGGTAACAAGGTTGCCAGTTGAGATGTGAAAATCAAGACTCTTAAAGGATTAGTTCACTTTTCAAAAAACTTTGGCTGATAATTTACTCACCCCCATGTCATCCAAGATGTCCATGTCTTTCTTTCTTGAAATTAAATTAAGTTGAAAAGAAATTAAGGTTCCAAACATTCCAGGATTTTTCTGCATATAATGGACTTCAATGGGAACCAAATGGTTCAAGGTCCAAAAGACAGTTTCAGTGCAAACTGCAAACTGTTGAAATGGCTTTAAACGATTCCAGACGATGAATAAGGGTCTTATCAAGTGAAACGATCGGCCATTTAAAAAAAAATAACAAAGTTTATGTTTTATAAGCTCAAATGGTCGCCTTGCTCTGTTCTGTGATGCGTGTTCGTGACTCTCCTGATCAAAATGAACAATTTTTTCCCGGGTCAACTCGTTCATTTCGTTCGTTGAATGAAACAAATGACACGAAAAAAGAATTGTTCATTTTGATGAACGAGTTCGAATAGGAGTCACGAACGTGCATCACAGAACAGAGCAAGGCGACCATTTGAGCTTATAAAACATAAACTTTTTCCTTTTTTTTTTAAATGAGTGATCGTTTCACTTGATAAGACCCTTAATCATCATCTGGAATCGTTTAAAGCCCTTTGAACAGTTTGCACTGAAACTCTCATTTGGACCTTGAACCGTTTGGTACCCATTGAAGTCCATTATATGGAGAGAAAATGCTGGAATGTTTTCATCAAAAACCTTAATTTCTTTTCGACTGAAGAAAGAAAGACATGGATATCTTGGATGACATGGGGGTGAGTAAATTATCAGTAAAAGTTTTTTTAAAAGTGAACTACTCCTTTAAAGGGATAGTTCACTCAAAAACTTGTAATTCTGTCATTGCTTTCCCTCATGTCATTTTAAACCATTAGGACTTATTTTCTGTCATGGAACACAAAAAGAGATATTAGGAAGAATGTTGAAGCTATTTAATTCCTAAAAAGTTATCCAAATATGAATAAAACATAACGTGACTGCACCATAAAGTTTGGACTTGTACATGAACAGAAATATAAGTCACTATCTCTGAAAATCATATGAAAAGCTGTACAGGTTTGGCAGGACATGAGGATGAGTAAATGTCAAATTTTGTTCATTTATGGGTGAACTGTCCCTTTAACCTCAGGTCGTTCCAGGGATTGTTCCTATAAGTGTAGTGTACTTGGAATAGAGCATCTCTTTCTCTCTGCAGATGCGTGTTAGTAAAGAACAGGAACATTTCCTCGTGTTGCCGAATGGTCTGGCCTGCGGGGAAGTGACTGCGTCCAGTCTGGTGAGAGACTGTCCACACACACACACACACCAAACATGTTCCTCTTGTGTCCTGCGAGATATCTCCTGATAATAGCGTTTCACTGTGCTAAAGCGTTCAAATGAAGGTCACTGGAAACATCACAGTTTGAGATTGTGTGTATTATTTGCTTATTCAGTGTGTTCAGCATTTTTCTGGGAATATTTTGTACATTGTTGCAAAAAAGAAGGTATTAGAAATAGTTACTCATGAAAAATTTCTCGTGTCCATGAATGTGCAGAATTTGTATCATAAATTGTGACTTGTGACTTGAAAGAAGTGCGGTTTAAAGCATTGGGATAGTGAAGTAATTTATGTGCATGTCCTGATTTTGCATGTTAAAATGTTTACATATTTTGTTGATCCCGGAACAACATTCCTGTCCAAAAACCATACTGATAAATGACGCATTAGTTCTTTAATGCATTCGGGGGATTATTTGTTATAATACTTTAATATGTGTGCTATGTTCATTGTGGAGAAAATGCAGGTGAGCGAGTTGTTGTTATTTTGTCTGTCTTTCTTGTACATATACTGTGTGGTTAACCTTTGTTTGTTATATAGGTGCAGGACCCCCTTGAAAATGTGATGATACATCTCAAGAGGTTATCCTGAAATATATTCAATTCAATTATATCCATACCCCTAAACTTGACATAAACCGTGTCCTTCAAATCTGATTGGTTGATTAGTATGTTGTTCCAGGATCAACAAAGACATGTTGAAATCAGCTTCTGCAAATTATGAAGTGGTATCTCATTTTTTAAGATATCTTTCAAGAACGGCCTTTCATAATGCCAATCAGGATGTTGATTAATTAAATGATAGAAGTGATATGATCAGATTCAGGAGGGTCAAAAGGAATCTGTTTTTTAAAGGATAGTGTGAAGGCTTGATGAAAGTGTGTGCTCTCTGTGATGTCCAGGTGAAGGTGAACATCCTGGGGGAGGTGGTGGAGAAGGGCAGCACTGCTCTGGGAGTGGATCTGTCTGCGTTCAGTCTTCACTCTGCCATCTACTCTGCCCGACCGGACGTCCGCTGTCTGCTGCACCTCCACACTCCTGCCACAGCTGCGGTACGACACACACTGACCTGAGAACAGCCCACAGTGCTCAAACAGCAACTTCTATCTATCTATCTATCTATCTATCTATCTATCTATCTATCTATCTATCTATCTATCTATCTATCTATCTATCTATCTATCTATCTATCTATCTATCTATCTATCTATCTATCTATCTGTCTGTCTGTCTGTCTGTCTGTCTGTCTGTCTGTCTGTCTGTCTGTCTGTCTGTCTGTCTGTCTGTCTGTCTGTCTGTCTGTCTGTCTGTCTGTCTGTCTGTCTGTCTATCTATCTATCTATCTGTCTATCGTTCTTTCGTTCTATCGTTCTACACTCTAAAAAATGCTGGGTTGTTTCAACCCAAATTTGGGTCAAATATAGACAAACCCATATGTTGGGTTAAGAATGTAATTAAAAATTTTAACCCAACTTCAACTTTCACTTTCAACAGTACATTTTTTAATTACATTTTTAACCCAACATTTGGGTTTGTCCATATTTGACAACAACAACAAATGTTACAGCCCTTCCCATGATGGAGAAACATGGAAGAGTAATAGTGGGACCGTAGGAGTGAAGAGAGAGAATGCTAGTGTTCAGAGACCGAGAGAGCCAGTGAAAGGGTTTGTGCAGTATAAATATGCATTTTACTATAGTATAAATATTTATAGTAAATATACTAAAAGTTAGGAGTCGGTAAGATTTTTAAATATTTTTAAAAAGAAACTTTATTTGTTATTTTGATCAAAAGTACTGTAAAAACTGTGAAATATATTGCAATTTAAAAGATGTTTTCTATTTTGATTATATTGTAAAACATAATTTATTCCTGTGATGGCACAGTTGAATTTTCAGAATCATTACAGTTTAGTGATTTGGTGCTCAAAAAAACATGCTGCTAAATGTTTTTGTGGAAACTGTTGTGCATTTTATTTTCCGTATAGTTTGATTAATAGAAATAACAGCATTTATTTGAAATAGAAATCTTTTGTAAAATTGCTAATGTCTTTTCTGTTCATTTTAATCCATTTAAGTATTAATTTCTATTCTTTTTTTTAAAATCATAAGTGAAACAACCCAGCATTTTTTAGAGTGTATCTATCGTTCTTATACATAATAAGTATCTATCGTTCTTATACTTAATCGTTTTTATACATTCTGAGGTCCTGCCTTCCACTAACCACAAAAATACTTATTACAAAATATAACAATTATCACTCTATTATTTTAGAAGCATTGTCTCAAATTACCCACACTCCTGAGAGCTGACAGCTGTTGGATATACTTCATACTGCATTCTCTCATTCATCTTATTTGGTGGATTTTATCATTCTAGCATCGATCATCTCCTATAACCGCTATTAATCTTTCATGCAGGTATCAGCCATGAAGTGTGGCCTGCTACCACTATCCCATGAGGCTTTGCTGGTGGGTGAGGTAGCTTATTATGACTATAATGGAGTAATGGAGGACGAAGAGGACAGAGTGGAACTCCAGAAGAGCCTCGGCCCTACATGCAAGGTCAGATCCTCGATTACAGAACATGATGTTGAGGCTGGTAAGGTCAAAAAGGGCTTGATGAACCGTTGTTTTTGTGCAGGTGTTGGTGTTGAGGAACCATGGGATCGTGGCACTGGGAGAGTCAGTGGAGGAGGCCTTTTACACAATATACCACATCCAGACCGCCTGTCAAACACAGGTAGGCAACAACAACAAATGTTACAGAAACATGGAAGAGTGATAGTGGGACCGTAGGAGTGAAGAGAGAGAATGCTAGTGTTCAGAGACCGAGCAGGCCAGTGAACGGGTTTGTGCAGTATAAATATGCATTTTACTATAGTATAAATATTTATAGTAAATATACTAAAAGTTAGGAGTCGGTAATATTTTTAAATATTTTTAAAAAGAAACTTTATTTGTTATTTTGATCAAAAGTACTGTAAAAACTGTGAAATATATTGCAATTTAAAAGATGTTTTCTATTTTGATTATATTGTAAAACATAATTTATTCCTGTGATGGCACAGTTGAATTTTCAGAATCATTACAGTTTAGTGATTTGGTGCTCAAAAAAACGTGCTGCTATATGTTTTTGTGGAAACTGTTGTGCATTTTATTTTCCGTATAGTTTGATTAATAGAAATAACAGCATTTATTTGAAATAGAAATCTTTTGTAAAATTGCTAATGTCTTTTCTGTTCATTTTAATCCATTTAAGTATTAATTTCTATTTTTCTAGTTTCTGCAATATATTTCATCATCAACATATAATGCTCTGTGAGCGATTTATTTACAGAATAAATGCCCATGTATTGATTGTGTAAAGAATGTGTATTTGTGGTTAAAAACGCGGGTCACTCAAGCAAGAGACAAATTTCTTTTCGTTTTCAGAATGCCACGTCATGAAAGCAATCTGCACGTTATCAAATGATTTTTAAATCATTCCAGAATGACTGGAAAGGTCATGGAAAAGTCTTTTAATTTCATGTGGGATCCATGACAGAAAGACAATAAAAAGTAAAAAGATAAAATAAAATAAAAAGGATTGTGAAAACTGAAAGAAGTGCACGGGTTGAGAATACTTGTATTGTCCACATTGAGTCATGCTGCAGTGTTGTGCTGTCCTGGCAGGTGGCAGCACTGTGCAGTGCTGGAGGGGAACAAAACCTAATCATGCTGGACCGCAACATTCACAGGCCCGTCGTCACTGGCACTGTGGGTTGGGCTGGATCCACTTTCGGCCCCATGCACAAGAGCAGGCTGGGAGAACATGAGTTTGAAGCATTGATGAGGACGCTGGACAATCTGGTTAGTTGATTCCAATTTATAGTGCTATTATGTTATTTTAAAGGTTGCTAATTCTCACTAAACCCCTCCTTTCCGAGAGCCTACTCTGCTCTGATTGGTCAGATGGCCCACAATGGTGTCAGAAACCAAACGCATGTTACCATACCTGAATTCGCTGCGCAGAAAACAGTGTCTTCTCGATATGTCGCCAACACAAACCAAACTCTCAGCTACAACTACAGTGTTTGTGGGCAGGCGGGGCAATTTAGAAGTTGTTTACAGGCAGCCAATGAAGACCCTTGATGGGCATTATGTTAATTTGTTTAAAATCTAGCTAGACTGGAATTACTGACGACTCGTTTCATGTAGTTCAGAGTCGGTTCTTTTATGGGGGATATAATTCACTTTATCATGCACTTTGATCTTAAAACTTTGTAGACCTTTTATACTCACAAACAACTATATTACACTCTTCATTAAAGGTATTGTCTGAAGAAGCATATTAGGGCACTTTATTTGCATGATTGTGTTTAAATACAATATTGCCGAAGCATTAACAAACAGATAAAATGCCAATAGCAAAAAACAATAAAAAAGTATTCAAAAAGGTGCTAAGATATTAATAAAACTAAGATAAAGAAATATATATAATATAACTTACACATTTATCGAGGCATTCTGAAGAAAAAAAATACTGTGATTGCATGTATGTGGATGGACAGTCCAGAGAAATTTACCTAATTGTAATTTTATTGCTATTAGACGTGACTTTAGAACATTTGATTGTCATTTTATAGGGTTACCGTACAGGATACGCCTACCGTTTCCCAGTGCTGTTGGAGCGCACCAGAATCAGGAGAGAGGTGGAAGTACCTGCTACCGTCACGTCATTTTCTTTCCATGACGATGGGGATCAACCCCACCCCCGTCTCAATCCACACACCCAGAGACAACAGCAGAAGACTAGATGGCTGAACACACCAAATGTCTATCAGAAAGTCAACCAGGACCAGGCCAGCCCACGACATCGGACTACGGTGAGAGAGATCTCATATAGCTTGTGTAAACTTGAGTATCCAAATGTCTATTCTAATAATGAGATCTGGCACTGATCACCAAGTTGTGACTAATAATCCTAATAACTAGCTTAAATTCTGGCATGCAACTCATGCAACATATCTCAATTTGTATGACCTAAGGTGACCAGATTTCTAATATTGAAACCGGGGACATTTCCTAGTATGGTCAAAATATAATTGAAATCTAACTTATCTATCTATGAATTTAAAAAATAGGGACAATACATTTTTTTTCTATTTTTACTAATACAATATTTTGTTTTTAATTGTTGTCGGTTCCAGATACTATTATTAGATAATAATTATTTTTAGGTTAGCAGGTCAAACAAAACATTACTGGTTTTAATACAATTAATCAAAATCACACTATGTATAGCAAAATGGTAACCATTGCAAATGTAGAAAATCAGTATTTTATATATATATATATATATATATATATATATATATATATTATTATTATTATTATTATTTTTTAAATATGACTTTCCAAAAAGACATACTATGTTCATACAATTTTTCCTTTTGTAATTATAGTATACAAATAAAACTGTATTTATTGTATAGATATTCTAAATGTATTAATATACTAATAATTGTTCATTATACAAATTTTCACAAGCTGAATATATTGTAAACACAACTTTTTAAACATTTCAAATATTATTTTGGTAACACTTTAGTTTATAGTCTAATATCACTAGCTGCTTATTAGCATGCATATTATAGACCATTTCACAAGATGTAAACAACACTGGTCCAGAAGCACTTTCTGTTTCAGTTTTTTAACACTACATAAAAGCTGGGATAAAATACAACCAACAGAACATTTAAAACTGAATCAAAAAGTTAAACAAACATCTTTAAGATGTTTTCTTTACATGTGAAATAAAGAAAACAGTTACAAACTGAAACAGGAAGTGCTTCTGGACCAGTGTTGTTTACATCTTGTGAAATGGTCTATAGGATATTGGCTGTTTATTAGTACTTAGAAAGCATATTCATATTCTTCATCCCTATAATACCTAAACTTAAAAACTACCTTACTAATTAAAGGACAACTCCGGCGCAAAATGAACCTTTAGTCTAATTACACATTGTTACCTAGTCAACCGTTATCTGAGATTTGTTTTCATGATTGCCGAATGTAAATAGTTTTATCTCTAAAAACAGTTTAGCCTATAACGCTAGTATAATGCTAGTATATAGGGCATAGAGTAATGACAAAAAAAAATCGCTTGTTATATTACCACTAAAAAGGCTCAAAATAGCCCCACACTAAAACGACAGCATAAAAAGAGTCCCTACATTCAAACCGAAGCATTGAGAACTTTGTCAGTGTCCATACAGTTTAATAAGCAGATGTTTTATACACACAGTAAATTTCGCGAATTCAGGAAGAAGCCATCTTGGAAAAAGAGTCTCTACCAGTCGATCTACGAACGCCGATCCAAGTGCGCTGGTGAGATGTGAATAAGGTGATAAGGTGAGCGCGAACAGTAGGCTACGTGTACATACTGAAGAGAAGAAAATGGTTTGTGTTTGTGTTTCTTCTGGAAACAACGGATCATATGAGATTCTGCACAGTTCAGCGCACTTGGATCGGCGTTCGTAGATCGACTGGTAGAGACTATTTTTCAAAGATGGCTTCTTCCTGTATTCGCGAAGTTGACTGTGTGTATAAAATATCTTCTTATTAAACTGTGTGGACACTGACAAAGTTCTCAACGCTTCGGTTTGAATGTAGGGACCCTTGTTATGTTGTCGTTTTGGTGTGGGGCTATTTTGAGCCTTGTTAGTGGTAATAACAAGCGATTTTTATTTGTCATTACTCTATGCCCTATATACTAGCATTGAACTAGCGTTGTAGGCTAAACTGTTTTTAGAGATAAAACTATTTACATTCGGCAATCATGAAAACAAATCTCAGATAACGATTGACTAGGTAGCAATGTGTAATTAGACCAAAGGTTCATTTTGCGCCGGAGTTCTCCTTTAATAATAAGCAGTAATTAGGAGTTTGTGGCAAAAGTCATAGTTAATAGTGAGAATTGGCCACTAAACTAAAGTGTGGCCGTTATTTTATGTTTGTGTTCTTTAATATACTATCAGAAATGCTTTCAGAAAATACTATACTTTCAGAAATGTTTAAAATTATGTTTTAAATAATCCTGCACCCTGCTTAGGCCCTGTTTTATAGTACATACTAACAATTTGTGTTGAATTAAAGTAATTCTGTTTATATGTGACTACCTTGAAACAGATAATGGTGTCTCTTTTGATAACTGATGATCATAGTGATCTGCTCTCGTCCATGTTAAGTCCTTCATTGAGAAAATATGAGTGTGTGAATCAGTAATCAGTGTAGCTTGCAGTGTATTGTAGAAACCAGAGTAGCTTTTCTTCTGAAAATGAATTTGAATGACTAAGCCAGAGACTGTGCTGCAGTTCAGAAAATAGTCTCGAGTGTGAGTCACAGAATATTATTGGTAGAATAATGGCGTATCCGTTACATCACTGTGATAGGACTACAGTTTGGCTGTCTCTTCCACCATGTTCCACCCACCTCCCTTTCTGCTTCTCTGCAATGCAGGGGAATTATTGTATTGTCATAAATCTCACTGCAGTTCTTGCACTGCCCTCTGCTGGGTCCTTTTAGACCTGCTACTGATTTCCCTTGCATCGTTGTCTTCCTCAGTTAGCTTTTTAACATAGGCTGGATGTCTCAGGAATGATTAACACACTTTGGTTCAAGCAGCTGAATTTCTACTGTTTTGATTTCTTTTCTTTTAGTGGCAGAAGACAGAGGAAATCGCACAGGCCAGTGGACAGGCCATTAAAATCGAGAACCCAAACCAGTTTGTCCCTCTTTTCACCAACCCAAAGGAGGTGCTTGAGACTAGAAATAAGGTACAATGAGCTTTTTTTGTCACTGGGTTTAAAAAAAGGATTTGGGCCTTAAATTAAAACTGCGGCTTTTATTGATTTGATGTCAAACCTGAAAAATCAGGACAAATTGTGCATATTTTCTAAGATCTTGTTCTCTATACTTACCAAGGCTGCATTTATTTTCTTTAAGACAGTGAAAACAGTCAGTTTAAAATATATATTTTCTATTTTAATAGCATACATGTTTAAGTGTAATTCATATGGTGATAGCTGAATTTTTAGCATCATTATTCCAGTCACATGATCCTTCAGAAATCAGTCTAATATGATTTGATGCTCAAGAAACATTTCTTATTATTTTCAGTGTTGAAAGCAGTTGTGCTGCTTAAATATTTTGCAGAAACTGTGATGCATTTTTCTGGATTCTTTGGTGAATAGAAGGCAACAGCATTTGTTTGAAATATTTTTTTTTTGTAGCAATGTAACCGTCCAAACTTTTCATATTTATTCATATTTAGCTGTAAGCTGCAGTATTCAAGAAAAAATACATATTTTATCATAATCAGTTACTATCATTAGATGTTCTGCATGACTGTCAACTGAGAGCGTATCTCAATGGCAGAGAATTACAGTCTCACCAAAAGTGCGAGACTGAGTGTTTGTAGTGGCAGAAGTTTTGCAACATGTAGTTTCAGTTTTTTACCATCGGCTGTGAATGGAGGAGGGAATAGTCACAGGGAGAGGAGAATAGTCGGCAAAGTTGATTGGTCGAATATTCGACCAATCAACTGATTGGTCAGACACTGATTAGTCAGGCAGAGGCAAAATGTAATTAAAGTTCACTTTTAAAAAAAACTTTTGCTGATAATTTAATCACCCCCATGTCATCCAAGGTGTCCATGTCTTTCTTTCTTCAGTCAAAAAGAAATTAAGGTTTTTGATGAAAACATTCCAGGATTTTTCTCCATATAATGGACTTCAATGGGAACTAAATGGTTCTAGGTCTAAATGAGTTTCAGTGCAGCTTCAAAGGGCTTTAAATGACACCAGACGATGAATAAGGGTCTTATCTAGCGAAACGATCGGCCATTTCAAAAATAAATAAAAATTTAAGTTTTTTAATTTTATAAGCTTAAATGTGATGCGCTTTCGTGACTCTCCTGTTCAAACTAGTTCATCAAAATGAACGAATCTAAAAGATTTGTTCATTTTGGAATGGAACCGTCCAAAATTTTGAACAGTTGCGTGATTCAATTTTAGCTATTGTAGTACATTTCCATAAATAATATTAAAATTAATAGAAAGATGCTGTATCCTGAAATCATTGCATTCGTTAAATGATTAAAAGAAAGCCAAGTAGAATCATTGAAGATTATAACTGGATTTATGCATAGAAAGAGCAGCAAATACTTTATAAGATGATAAATAACTTTTAATATTATGCTAACTTATAATATACTTATAACTTCAACCATAAACCATAATATTATTAAGAAAGTTTATGATAAAATAATAGTTGTAGGTAGTTGTTTAGTTTAGGTGACATTTATTGTAGTCTTGCTTCTGCATCATTTTTTTAATTTTGCTTCCAGAATGAATATGTATTGATGGTGGCGGATTTCCTTTTATTATTTGTGTTTCAGATCAGGGAGCAGAATCGTCAGGACATGAAAACAGCTGGACCTCGGTCTCAAGTGTTAGCCAGCGTGATCACAGACAACAGTCCACCGGTAAGATCACAGTGTAACAAGATCATAACACTCATACACATCACACAATTAAAACATGTAGCCAGACCACACATTTTAAGTATATGATTTACTTAGAAATGTTTAAGTAATCAATATTTGAGGTGTGTTTCATCACGTCTTCACTCTTGATATAGAGCGTGTGAACACAGATCTCAATACTTGGTAGACAATACACAATGACGGTAACATTTGATAGATTGTTTTTGTGTTTGAATGTGTCATTTTAAGTAGAGAATGAACTCCAAATGTCAATTACTAATCCTAACAACAAAGGTAATGATAAAACAGTGAAAAATCAACCTCATTAATTATTCATGGCCCAGTGCATGATGGGAACACCAGTATCAGAAAAGTTGAGTAATTTTACTTAATTTTATAATGTTGATATTTACACTTTCATTTCTACATGATTGAATTGAGTTCTACTATAGAATTTACTTATTTTTTTAAATTCTTGCCTAAACTAACTTTTTTCATGTAAATTACATTGTTTTTTTCTGTAGTATTTACTTCACCACAAAATCATTTTTATCAGTGTACTTTATATTCTTTCTCTTGAAAATGTGAGCATTCTTAAAGTGCCCCTATTATGTTATTTTAAATACTTCCTAATTAGAGCTCTCCTACGGTTGGTTTACATGAATCCACAGTCAATAAACTATTACATTTTTGTATAATTTTTATTGGTAATTGGCAATTACAGCATCAGTTCAATAAAGGATTCATTCTCTTTAAACCCCTCCTTTCCGCGAGCTTCCTTTGCTCTGATTGGTCAGATGGCCCAATCTGTTATGATTGCTCTACCACTCAGAAATGAGACTCCCATTAAAGGGTGTTCACCCAAAAATGAAAATGTGTCTTTAATGACTCACCCTCATGTCGTTCCAAGCCCGTTAGACCTTTGTTCATCTTCAGAACACTGACAAAACCGGAAGAGAATACAATGTTGTGTGTTTGTGTTCATGATGTGAGCATGACTGTTCTGCTTCCAGTCTCCAGAGACCGTTGAGCCCCCAGCCTTACCTGAACCCGAGACTCCGAATCCCTTCAATGAGCTGACGGACCAGGAGCTGGAGGAATACCGCAAGGAGGTGCAGCGCAAACAACACGGCCAGCAGGACGGTACGAGCTGACACTGTCTTAACTAGACTTAGACTGTGTAGTTTTGTAACCCACTGATTTCTGACCCAAGTATTGATGTTTTATTGATTTTCTCACTGGATTAAAGAAGAGAATTCAATAAACACCCTCTGTCTTATACAGTACACATCCTTAGACAAATATTGACTTGATGTCACCGCTACTGATTACCAAAGATTTGCTTTTTTTAGTTTATTATCCACTTTTAAGAATGAACGTTTGGAGCAATATATATTTTAATTCAGGAAATACATAATGCATGTATTTAATACTTTGACGTGTGCCTTGAAAATAAATGAATTAAAGTTGTTGAATTTCAGTATCTTTCCAGAAACTGCTAACTTGAGGTTTTGTGTCCCGACATCATTTCTTCATGTACCTGTCCTGAGCACTGATCTTTTTGCACTGTGTCCTGTCTGACAAACACACACACACTAAAATCCAAGAATGCCTTTACAGTAAATACCATTGTTGGGGACGTTACTTGCCCAGCTACAAACTACCCATGACTTAAAGTTGTTAAACTGTTGTTTAGATGGCTAAGCAGATTACATACTGTTCAAAAGTTTGGGGTCAGTAAACTTGTTTTGGTTTGTTTGTTTTTGAAAGAATCCCCACCAAAGCTGAACTTATTTAATCAAAAAACAGTAGAAACTGTAATATAATATAAATCTATCTATCTATCTATCTA
Organism: Pimephales promelas; assembly: GCF_988280905.1. Taxonomy (NCBI): domain Eukaryota; kingdom Metazoa; phylum Chordata; class Actinopteri; order Cypriniformes; family Leuciscidae; genus Pimephales; species Pimephales promelas. The sequence continues at coordinate 43,031,132 of NC_142772.1, forward strand.
TCTATCTATCTATCTATCTATCTATCTATCTATCTATCTATCTATCTATCTATCTATCTATCTATCTATCTATCTATCTATCTATCTATCTATCTATCTATCTATCTATCCATCCATCCATCCATCCATCTATCCATCTATCCATCTATCTATCTATCTACTGTATCTATTGTTTTATCTATCGTTCTATCCATCTATCTATCGTTCTATCATTCTATATGAAGAGTTCAGATGCAAAAGCCTCTAAGTGCCATTTGAAGTTTTCTTCTAGAATGATCATTTTATCAAGTTTGTATATTTAAGTTCAGTGATTTCACTTAAATGGCAATGATAATTACCTATTAATTGTTATTTAAGTGAAATTACTGAACTTAAATATACAAGTTTGATAAAAATCATCATTAAAGAAGAAAATTTCAAATGGCATTTAGAGACTTTTGCATCTGAACTCTTCATATATCGTTCTATCTACAAGTATCTATCCTAGGTACATTGATAAAAAGAAAAGCGTTTACTTAAAATATAAATCTTGTATAACATTATAAATATATTTAATTTTACTTTTCAATTTCATGCATCCTTGCTGAATACAAATATTTATTTACTGTATCCCCAAACATCTGAAGCATACTGCATATACAGTATATATTATTTTTTTGAATTAATATCGAATTGAAATGATATGCTAGGACCAAGTGAACTTGTTACCAGAAAAGCTACATTATTTTGAAATCAGCTGAGCTATTGTCACACTGCTAAAAAAAAATTATTAATTTAGCTACAACGCTATTTTTTAACAAATGACTCCTCAACACTGGTTATTACTCACTGTTCACCTCCTCCTTATCTCCCTCTATTTCTGTTTCCTCTCCTCTTCTTCTCTCTACCCTGATGTTGTGTAAAAGGTGTGGAGGAGGTGGTGAATGACACGGGGACTTCCCCGACTACCTCCCCCAAAAAGAGCCCAGTGTCAGGTGAGACCCGGTGGTGCTTCCCCTCACACCTGTGCATGTGAACATCCTGCTATGGCCACACATGCTGACCTGTGTGTAGCATCATCACAACCCCTGTTACTAAAAGCAAAATAAAAACTAGGGCTTTTTTTTCGGTAACACTTTACAATAAAGTATCAGTTAATGTTATTTAATGCATTAACTAGCATTAATGAGCAATGCATTTTTTTTACCGTATTTAATCATCTTTAGTTCATGTAAGCTGAGGTCCATTAAATAATGTTAACAGAGACTATGCATTTTTTATTTTTTAATAATGTATTAGTAAATATTGAAATTAGTACATCTAAGTTAATTTAGTTAATGTAACAAATGGAACCTTAATGTAAAGTGTTTGTTTTTCTCCATATGCACTCAAGTAGATTAATGCAGATTTATTTTTTAATCTGGTATCAATACCTTAAAGGAATAGTTTACCCAAAAATGACTATTGTTTGATTTGTTAACATTAGTTTACTACATTAATCAACATGAACTAACAATGAACAATACTTATACTGCATTTATTAATCTTCTTAGTTAATCTTAATTTCAGCATTTGATAATTTTTTTAATATCAAATGTTGTATCTGTTCAAATTAGCTAATGCAATGAACATTTTTATGAACTAACATTAACAAAAGTTTATAAAATCTGTAAATTGTCCATTAATAATACAGTTGGCATGAAATGGAAGTTGCGATAGTCTTATCGTGGAATATATTTGAGTGAAAATGCCCTTATTTTGTCCATTGGGTATTGATTGGATGATTGTGGTTTGTTATTGGTCGACGTCGATATCGCCCTCGCACCAGTAAACTCGTCATCAGAGAAGAGAAGAGTTTTGCAAGAGGGAGGGGAAGTTATTTTGATTAAATTTATTTATTTATATTATATTTATATTAAATTTATTATTAATTTATTTATTTTGATTAAAGATTATCACATGATTTTTTTTTCAAATAATGTCCACAGATAAGTAATAATAAATTCAGCAATAATCCACAAATAAAATAAGAATGGTTGATTTTGATTTCGTTGTGTCTTACAATTTACCTTACTGTAAAGTGTTACCCATACTGTTAATTTTCCATTAATATTTTTTGAAGAGTCTTAAAGTGATTTTTAAAGTTTCCTTTGATGCCTTTAGCCGTTAGTGTAATATACAGTAACATGGGATGTCTGTATTCAAGTCTGTGTCAGTGTTTTCATTTCAATTGCCATCATTTTTTATTTTTATGTGTGACATTTTCAGCTCTGAGTCTGTACTGTAGCCTCCATCTGTCTTCACACCTTGTCTGTCTGTCTCTGTCCCTGTATTATAATTTGTAGGACAATCGTTTGGTACTGAGATCTTGTCTCACTAGTGAGTATATAGAAAGACATTGCACACAACTTGAACGAGCATGTTGGGCAAAAACTGTAGCTGCTTCTGTGCCACGGGTTAACCCCTGAACAACTGCTTAACTGCTATTATTTTTACTGTGCTATTTCTTTCCCATTTTTATTTCAATTGCATTCACGTGCAGATGGGAAAACCACAGATGGTGTGCAGAACGATAAAGGCGACGAGAAGAAACAGCAGGAGGAGCTTGAAAAACAAATGAAGGCTCTGTCCACCACTGACACTTCTGAAACCACACTCTCGGCCCCGCCCATCGCCCCGCCCAACAAGCCTGCAGGAAACACCCCAGAGGGGTCACCTTCCAAATCTCCTTCAAAGAAAAAAAAGAAGTTCAAGGCCCCCTGTTTCCTAAAGAAAAGCAAGAAACAAAAAGAGAAAGCAGAATCTTGAACTCAGACACGCTCTTCTTCACTAATACTTACACGCAAACACATCTTCACTGTGTATCCATTCACTAATCTTTACATGCCATACGAGTTTCTGATTATGGTTTTGTGACTTGAAACATGTTTTCGGTCCACTCTGTCCACGCCGATGCAAATTTCACAATGCTTCACTAATGCACATTGAATATGATCCTCCCCCTTGCTTTAAAATGAATTGCACTTAGTACTTGCGTAGAAAAAAAAGAATGTGGCATTGAGTAAGCATTGATTGTTCATGTCTATCGATTCTGATTGTTGCTCATTATCATGTTTATATAATTACATGTGGCATTACTGTTGACTAAAATCTTTTTTAACCACAATTCCTTCATCCTTCATCTCACTTTGTTATGAATAGCAGGGATAAACTAATTAAAAATGTTTCATTCACTGGAAATCATGATCGCAGTGGCTTGCAAACAATACATGTCAAAAGGCCAAAATTAGCAAGATAATGAAGAAAATTCAACGCTAAATGCACGACTTTATTCCACTTGTTTTTTTAATTGTTATTATTTAGTATCTTTGTATGTATGTGCGCCAGAGACTTCTTTGCAGTTGTAATTATTTTTATGATCAGGCACTGTTATTTAAATGCATTTGTGTGTATATTAGCCAGTTTATAAACTTAATTCCATGTCAATATTAGAATGTAAAATGCTAGGATCGGATGTACCATTCATTAAAGATCACATCCATGTGAAGTTGTAGTCTGTCTTTAAGGTGGATTTCAAAACAATAGCCTAATTGTTACTGAGAAAATCAAAGGTGACATGTCTTTTCTAGTCAGGTGGAATAGTTCACCCCAAGAAATTAATTCTGTCATCATTTACTCACCCATATGTTGTTCCAAACCTATATGAGTTTCTTTTGTTGAACACAAAAGAATATATTTTGGTAATCAAACAGTTGACGGGCTTCCAAGTTCCATATTATTATTTTTTCCTATGGAAGTCAAGGGCTACCATCCAATGTCTGGTTACCAACATTCTTCAAAATATCTTCATTTTACTTAAACCAAAGAAACTCGTACAGGTTTGGAACAACATGGTGGTGAGCAAATCATGACAGAATTTGAATTTCGGTGAATTAACCCGTTAACTTTACAGAGGACAGAATTTGAATTTCGGTGAATTAACCCGTTAACTTTAAAGAGGTTACTTTCAAGTACAAATATGTTGCAACCAGTTCATATTTGATGTCATTGTATTTCCGAAGTTTTTAACTGAAAAGCAAATTCTTTTTATTTTTACTAAGGGGCGTAATGTGAGATAGGAACTATTTTCACAGAACCCTTGAAGGCTTCCGGATTGCTTTTTGTGGCGCACAGTTGATGGCGACCAGCGGACGTTTGAGTCTGGAATTTTCTACAAGTTTGTGAAAGCGCTGTTGGAAAGAAAGGAGTTTGCTTCGTATTATTTCAATAATGGTGAGAAGCAGGAGCCGAACACCACCACCATCATCTCGACGAGGTTTGAATTTAGTTATTCTTGCTTTAAATCTATGTATGACGACGTTTGTTAACGTCGCATCTGGCGCACATTCAAAACAAAAACACAGATCAAATATTATACTTGTACTCATAATCAAACAAATTATTCTTGCTAATTAAGCTCTTTCTACGAGTTGAAATTGTCTACAGCCCAATGTTATACAGATAACCATTTTGCAAGTGAAAGTATGCTAACGTTATAGCATTTCATTGCTTAACACTATCTTTTTTAGGTCACGTTGATTTTTCTTTGAACGTTATTTAGTAATATATCATGTTATAACTAACTATAAAATATTGATTTTGTTCTTAATTGTTTATTTTATTTAACAAACAATGCAACATTCTCAAAAAATATGATTTTTTTAAGATGTCGGTGGCATCTAAAATGAAATTGTTCACACTGTTAACTTATAGCATTACAATTATTTTTATTATAGAAAAAAAAGAACGTCACTTTTAATTAGTTTAGTGGGATTTTTTTTAAATAATTTGGTTGGTTTGGTAATGAAATTATCATATACACATTGAATATTATTTTTATTATTGTAATTATTCATATTTTTAAAATTGGTTGACCTCATCCTAATGCTTATTGATTATAGTTAAATATAGAACCAAATGAAGGGTATAATGGACATATTTTTCAGGCAGCTGGCATATTAAAATATTTAAACATACAAATTATTTATTTAGTTTCAACCTTTTGTTGGTAACGGCTTTGTGGTTTCTCATTCCAGAGAGACGGCGTTCACGCTCGTCTTCACGAGATCGTGAGAGGAGGCGCAGGGATCGCGAGAGGTCCCGGGACAGAGACAGACGACGGACGCGCTCACGTTCTCCTCAAAGGCGCAGATCCAGGTGAGCTTGTGCCATCAGACAGTCGCTGTACACACATTTCATTAGTGAATAACATAACAGGTCTGTGAATCTGGTTAGCTAAAAAGTGGAGCTCTGGGCTCAATGTTTAGTTTTTGATAACCCCTCCTCCAGCTGTGTGCCTGTCTTGATTATGTAGGTCTCCACGGCGACACCGCTCCTCCTCTCTGTCCCCAGTGCGGCAGAAGGACAGACGGGACGATGACAGGAAGGAAGTTAAAGACAAGCCAGCAAAGGTCCATCAGATATCAGGTGGAGCACTTTATTTAATCCTACAATAAAGTTTCTGCAGTGAAGTTAGCATCACCCTGATTCCCTCGACTAAAAAAACAATAGGATTTTTCCATTGACTTTTGGAAAACAAGTTCTGTAACCAACAAATGTTTTTTCTTACACTTTTAGCCACACGTTAGCAACCGCCTTTTCCAAGGTGTAAAGAGTTAGTTCACCCAAACATTTCTTTCGTTCATCTTTGTAACACAAATGAAGATCTTTTTGATGAAATCTGAGAGCTTTCTATCTCTTCATTGTCAGCTGCGCAATGAAGATTACTTAACAAATCCATATGTTTGAGTGGTTTAGTCCAAATTTTCTTTAAGAGACTCAATCACTTTCTATGATGAACAGATTTAATTTAGTCTTTTATTCACTTAAACATTCATCAACTCAACACATCATGTTTAGCTTCCGTTTATGTTTTCTGATCAATGTTTAAATGAGAATAAATGTATGTAGTAAAATAAAATTAGAATATTTTAAGCTTCTTCACCACAGATCTTTTTCTGCTATTTAACCCTTATGCTGCATTAGGGACATTTTTGGTCTTTTGCAGTTTAATTTTTTTGACCATTTTGGCTGTTTTAATGCAAATGGTATGAAATTTGGCAAAATTGTGACTTTTTGGATACATGTAAAAAATGTGATCCCATTTTGCAAAATATGTATAACACACACTGTGTAGATCAAATAGTAACACTCAGCACCATAAAGACCAAAAATGGCCCATTGAAACCCATTAAAACGTTGTTTAAATCTGAGGCTGTCAGTAATACATGAAACATGATTTTTGCACAAACATCCTTTCATTTTGAAGCAAAAGCATTATATTTGCATTATATAGTGTATTCCACCAGATGACGTCACTACATATTTATTCCCTATGGGTGGAAATGCACCTTATTTTAGGCAATAGGCAATGTTTAATAGGTGGCCATTTTTGGTCTCTAACGCGCTAAGTGGGATTTTTTGCAAAGTGGGACTGTGATAATCCAAATCTAAAGTTTTCTCTTTGCATTTAGTTTATTGAAAATAATTGAATTTTTGTGTTTTTTCCTCTTATACAAATCGATGGTTTCGCAAACAAAACTGGTAATTAAAGGGTTAAAATCCTGAAATTGAATACATTTTTGGTAGTTATGATGAGGACTGATGCTGGTTAAAAGATTTAACTTGGTAAAAGTGGAAAATAATAATAATATATAATATTTTTGGCAATGTTTAATATGTGGCCATTTTTGGTCCTTAATGCACTCAACGGTGTTAAAAATCTAATGCAGCACAAGGGTTAACCAAATACCCATTGACTTCAGAATGATGGAACAAAACTGGTGCTAAAATGCGAACTTGTGTCTGCGTTTTAGCCTACAAAAAAATACTGTGTATTATGACAGTCACTGTGTCAGGTAATGAATTCTTGTATTCCGTGATGTCATCGAGAAGGCGGCACTAGGGACTAGAAACGAGTTTAAACAAACAATGTCTGCGGAATTGCCGTGTTGTCATCAGAAAGACAAAAAAAGAAAGAAAATTGCATTATTCCACCTAGCAGCACCAATACTATCATCTCTCTGTCTCTCTCTCTCGTTTCGCCATGTTTGAAAGCTGTGTACGGAAGAGCTTCTCTGCTCCTATTGGTCAATGTCACAGATGTGACAGAACTCGTCATGAAACATGCTTATCATTTTTGTCCACCATAAGACACTATACGAGAAAATAACAGTCAATTCTTGCATCCTCTGCACCCATTGTAGTTTACAAATCACCATATCACTATATCAAATACTGTGCCAATCTGGCTGGTATCATGTAGTGTGAACCCACCATTGTCTGCATCTTTGTATTTTCCCAGTTAGAATTGTTGAAACAGTCAACGCAAAGTGATATACATAAACTTTTTTCAGGAAGGTGAGACATTTTTTTTTAAAGTCAATGACCCATCAATATTCAATGTTTACTTTATTAAAAAAGTTAAAATGGAAAATTAGTCGCATACACATTGTGCATAAGCAGTGAAATGTATTTTCCCCCTCAGGTCAGCTACACATTCCCGCTATTGTGCTTGATTCATCAGTTCACGTTATTCCAAAGAAAAAGTAGTCTTTCATAATCATACATCACATGTAATAACTTGCTTTGCCTCGGGAAATAACTGCACCACCTAAACCATGCGAAAAAATGTGAATAATGTTAATCAACAAATCTGTCCAATAGTTCAAACAAAAGTAATTTAGTTCCCAATAATTTAATAAATTATGGCAGTAACAGTGTATAACCAAGGCTGGAAAAAAACACTGTAAAAATAGTAATATTGTAAAATAATATTACAATTTAAAATAGCCATTTTCTATTTGAATATATTTTCAAATGTAATTTATTCCTGTGATGCAAAGCTGAATTTTCAGCATCATTACTCCAGTCTTCAGTGTCGCATGATCCTTCAGAAATTATTCTAAAATGCAGATTGTCTGCTTAAGAAACATTTTTTCTCAACAATATTGAAGCCAGTTGTGCTGCTTAATATTTTTTTGTGGAAACTGTGATGCATTATTCTTCAGTGAATTGAAAGTTCAAAAGAACAGCATTTATTTATAATACATAAATCCCTATTCTTGCTGAATAAAAGTATAATGCATCTGAATCCAGACTGAATCTATAGTATCCAGCTGCAGACCCGCAGCATCACCAGTTTCAGAACCCCAGTGCCAGAACTAGAAGTAATGGTCAGAGCTTACATTATAACACCAGCGACGGGAATTGAGGGGCGGAGCTTAGGTTCTAAACCGAATAACGCACCTAACGTTATGGAGCGTAATTTGCTTAGACACGAAACAGCTTTTATTAAACCCGAAATGTCCTAATTTATACGCATTTTATAATGATACATTAAGGTACAGTACAATAAGCATTTTAAAAAAAATTTTTAAGATTTTGTGTAATATAATTTTATATAGTTATACATTTCATTGTATTATGAGTTACCGCCTGATCATCATGGTGAAAAATAATATATGAAACTTAAGGGCATTTTAATGTATAACAGTTTAATTATTTTAGCTTTATACACAATTTTACACAATTTTATACACAATTTTATACACAATTATACACATTTTGATAACTGATTAGACCTCAGTGATTTGTTCTAATTTATTTATTGTTTACATAAATCTTAAGTTGTTTTGATATTAAAAATACATATCTTAGATAAGATTTTGATTGTTTAATTAAAAAAAATAATAGTAAAAAAGAAATGCATGGGCATTTTTTACTTTATTTCACAAGAACATGTGCAGTATGCATTATTCGTTGTGTAAAATAATAATGTCAATCTAAAAGAGAGAGAAAATTTGGCATTGTTTTCAAAAGAAAACAATTAAAATGTATACAACATAAGACCTAGGCCCATTTTATCACAACAATCCTGTTTAAATTTAACTTGCAATGTATCAAATGAGGAACTCGCTCTCAGGCCCATTTTGTCCTTACATTCTTGCAAAATTAACTATGATGCAATTATAATAATTCCGACCTTCCCTCACTTCCGGTTCTGAAACTGGTGGTGCTGCGGGTCTGGATATATCTCGACTGAATGATGGTGTTCATTCTTTAAGATGCCCTTATGATTGAAAACGACCTTCAGCCTACACTTCAGTCAAAAGCCCTCCTCAAAAGGGTCAATATACTAAAGTAAAATGTGTTGTGATCTTGAATATCTTTTCATTCTGAAATCATGATGCTGAGAACAGACTCTGACTGTACCACATTTAAGCTGATGTCTTTTCTCGTCTGCTTGTTCGTGCAGCTGAGGACATGCAGGGAAAGACTGAAGAGGAAATTGAGATGATGAAACTGATGGGCTTTGGATCCTTTGACAGCACAAAGGTGAGGTCACTTTCTTCGGCTAAATCATGTTACAATCCATCCTACAAGAAAGACCAAATGAGATGTGATAATATGTCAAGTATTTTGTATTGTTGTCAATCGCATAGAGTTTAGTATGTATGGCCACTGTCTTGGCCTTTGGTCATCATGGGTAAAAGTACACACTGTTCCACAAAGCTGCTTGCAGTTTTTTTTTTTTTTTTTAAATGGCGAAGCTGATCATCCAAATAACCACAAGATGGCACAGCTAGACAGAGTGCATGCTAGAAATATTCCTGATGAAAACCAAATTAACTTGAAGATAAAATCTGAAATATTCTGTGCTGTAATATGCTCTCCTATTTTTTTATTAATGCACAGTTGTTTTTATGTCATTTAAAAAATATTGTATGGTGTATGATTGTCATTTTTAATCAACAGGGCAAAAAGAAGGAAGGAAATGTTGCTTCATTTGCAATTAATGTGTCACAGAAGAGAAAATACAGGTATTTGTATTTACAGTTTTTGTTTGCTGAGATTAAATAGTTCGTCTGCCCGAACCCCAGATCCTCCACTTGATGATTTGAGTTCTGTGATTTGTAATTCCTGGCTTTATTTTGTCATTTTATCTTTTTTTATATTTATGTATAAACGGCATTTGTGTTAAGAAAAATAACTTAAGTCAATATCCCAGCAACACCACTGTATTTGGCCAATCACCTCTGCAGGTACTGCACAACTAAATGACAAACGTTCTCATTGGTGGGCAGTGATGTAATGTTTTGGTGCAGGAAGGCGATCAATGATGTAATCATATTTCTCTTGCAGGCAATACATGAACAGGAAAGGGGGTTTCAACAGACCCTTGGATTTCATTGCTTGATGGAGTCGTTAGTAACTATGTTTTAATGATTGTGTCTTTCTTTTTCTTCCTGAGTTTATGTAAATATGTGCTCCAGTGGTTTTTCCATATGTTTTGTTTTTCAGTCAATAGCTGTGATTTAAGTGTAGTTTAGTTTGTAGTAGCTTATTTTAATTTTGATGTTATGGATGCATTTTCTTGAATATCATATTTAGCAAAAACATTGCAGTACTAAATAAATGGGAACTCTTGATGAATGTTTTTGTCCATTGTTTTGTTATTGTGCAATTTTAGCATAATTGTGTTTTATTGAAAAATATATGACAATCAAATTAGCTATCACATAATTTAATTGTTTTTAAATGGTCTAAAAACAACCGAAGAAATAAACAAATATTTCCATTGCTATACGTTTAAAACGTACAAATCATGTGAAGTCATTTTTATCTATCAGCATGTTCAAGGGAGGTGTGTCTGTTATGAGTTCCGGAACATTTTAAAGGCGTCCAATCACATGCGACAGTGCTGTGTCTGTCCAGCCAATCAAAGCATAACAACAAAACATGATTTGCATAATTTTCCATTTTGGCTCAGGAGCAAATGCCAGAATCCAACGGCACAGGTTGTACCTTCGCTCCAAAATGGCGCTACGGTGATGCTAGTTGCACCATTATCTTGCGGAATCGCATTACAGCAGTCATATTCACGCTTTATAATGCACCTCAGCCATTGGTCCTTTCTAGACACGAGCAATTAGATTGACAGTAAACACAACCAATGAGATGGTCGCTTCCTGTATCATTCATCCAATAGTATCGCGTGTTCTCCAGAGCTCCTGACAGCATACAGAGTAACATGACAGCAGCTAGCAAACATCTCATCTGCCTGGCTCAACGACGTTATGGTTTCGCTAGCTGTGTGTTTTTGTCCTATTTTTGATTAATTTTCCTCAGTTGCACACAGCCACAACTTAGCATGTGCATCTAGAGCTTTTTAATAAGTAGCCAGATCGTCTGTCACGCTTGATATATCGATACCAGCGATTGTTTGGACTTTCCGAGGCCGTGTACTTTTTATTTTAAAGCCTATTTTCAACACATTTCTTTTTTTCAACGATCAATTAAGATTTTTTTTTATTAAACAACGTAATTTTGCTTATTGACGACTACTTTTTTACAACAACAACAAGGAATTGCGGTTGAACGCTGTTTGTTTTCCAACCAGCACCAAAGCTCAAAGATTATTAACAATAATATCACCAGCTGCGCAAATACACTTTTGTTTTTGACAATTTATACAATCTGGCAACCAGTACCCTCATCAGATCGATCTGACCGAGCTGTCAATCCAGTATTTTTTTTCCAGACTCAACGATGGTCTCTTGTTAGCAGCGTTTGCTGTCAATATCAGAGCCTAAAAATTGACCAAGTGTAGAACTAAAGATCTTATCTTTGTGACAGCTCATTTATAAAAGTCTTTAGACCTTCCTGAGTGTCACCACTTACATGCTTTCAGGAAGAGTTGCCAGATTTTGCAAACCTGGAAGGTTTTTTGTTGTTGTTGTTCGTGTCGTGTTCTCACAATTTTAACATTTAATGTCCAATGTCTCGTTTATTATGAACAGGACTAGTTAATTTAGTTCTTTTTTGGCAGCTGAGGGACATTTTTATTCGGTTTTATCATCCAGCTATTTGCAAACCAGCGTGTTTATTTGTTAGATTTTTTTTCTCCTCATTTTCATTTTTCGCACATTTTTTCAACAAGCCCCATATCTAAACATTTCCCTCGCTGCCTTGTACAAAATATTTTGTAAATTCGTCGGACTTGATTTTATTTTTTACTCTATTCGTTGGAGGAAGAAGAACCGTGAAGGAACGAAAGGCTGCTGCTTGTTTTTTTCCCCTCATTTATTTCTGACCCGGATTGTTGTTTTTATCGTTGCTTTCTGCTTAAAATGACGGCTATTGAGAAACTGCAGATGTTGATCGAAGCAGCTGAATATCTTGATCGAAGAGAAAGAGGTAAAGTGACGTATATAATACTAAATATACACGCACGCATAATGATATTTTGGCATGCAAATTAATCCTGACACTGTTGCTAAGGTGCTTGTTTGCTAAATAGAGAGAAAAAAAATGGTGATTCGACCTATTTATTATAATTGAATGCATGAAATGCAGACGGGGTTTTTCCGTTGTTATGATATTCGGGGAATATTTAGACATCGAGAAGTGTCCACTTCAGCTGTCTGAGTCTGTGCTGGTCAGTCACCATACACTTGTCTTTTACAGGGGACACCAACACTCTCTAGGGATAAAACCCAAGCGCATATGGCATATTTATATATTTTTAATGATGCTTGATGACATATTTGTGTGCATATGTGGAAGTGAAATGTATTTTTCAAGCACTGCTGTTGGTTTACAGTGGAGGGTTTCCTGTGCATCCCCCTTCCCCCCTATCTGTTGTGGTTCGGCTGGCTATTGGGTTTACTCCAGTTCAGATGACATCATTGACCCAAAAGCAAGACATTTGTCTAGAAATGGTCCCATTGTGTTTTATATAATAACCGATTTCCTCCCAAGAACAAAAAAAAAAAAAATGTTCCAAGATTTGTAATCAATCGCTTTGATTTTCAGGTAGTCAATGTGCTTTGTGGTCTAATGAGCTTCTAAATGTCTCTGTTTGAATTTGCAGAAGCGGAGCACGGCTATGCCTCCATGTTACCCTTCACCAGCAACAAAGAGAGGGATGGCTTGAAACGAAAAATCAAAAGCAAGAAAAATTGCAGCAGCAGGTACTTCCACCTAATTTCTTCGAAAACAAAGATGATTTCATTAGCATCATGACCGATCTATTTGTGTGCACTGTATGTACAGTGTGATTGGTCCCAACATGAACATGATTCACACACACATCACTCTTGAGTGATTTCTAAATTAGACTACATATCTGCACCGTGTGTGTGTGACACAAACACACCCACTGATTCATCTCCGTTCAGATGCAGTCAGAACACGCTGTCCCACGTTCAACATGGAGAGAGACGTACACTCACATGCTGCTCGATTCTCTTCTCGTGTGACTCTCACCACCCACATCCCACAGTCACAATTTACTCACTCACTACTCAACACCTCAGATTTCATCAGCATCATCCGATTAGTGGGCCTGGAACTGTCCGTCGCCTGTCATTGGGTGAAATCAGTGGCCTTAAATTGTTTTCAAAGTAGCCCTGATTACTATTTTGTTTCATGTAAATGACTTGTTTACCACCTATTCTTCTTAGGCAATGCTGTTTTTTATGTTTATATCAGTAGTAAATAAGGGTGTGTCGTTTTTAATTCACAATCTTGAAAATCGAAACAAAAAATGGAATCGTCGATGCTTTCGAGCGTAAAAAACACGCGTGTTGAAGTGCTGCGAGTCTATGATCAACCTCCTCTAACTTATCTACAGCCATTCAAAAGATAGCATGGCATGACCCATCGACAGAACTTGAACCCCCTCCTCTTTCATTTAAGTCACAGGAGTGGAAGTTTTTTGGATTTCCAGTGAGTAATTTTGACAACGTTTGCTTGTCGAGACAGAAAAAACTGCTGCAAACCGTATTGCGCGGATGGCAGAGAGGGAGAGATCGAGAGACCTTGCGTGTGTGCCTCATGAAGCGCATGTAAGACGGAGAGCATCCTGATTGGCCGATTGATTCAAAAATCGAGAATTGAATCAAAAATGTCCTAACTGGAGCTTCTCTTTGGTGACTCTCTTACTGGTAGTCCACTTAAACCTTGCCTTCATCTTCCTCCGCATTTAAGTGCAACGCCCACATCTCAAAGTCCAATCAACAGATAATCTGAAGGAAAAAGACCTTCCATTTCATTATCATCAGTATTTCAGCTTTATGCCTACAGGTACTTTAACTCTATTCTCATTATGACGTGAGCCGTGTATCTTTAAACTCCACGTTCTAGAACATGTTCCGTTACACTATGTTCTAAACTGGTGCAACTTGATAAGTTGACAAGTGATAAATCTTTCATATCTATGAAGGTTTTTGTTCTAAGCAGCTGCAATCATGACAGGAGTTTCTGTTTGGTTTTGTTTTTGGTCGCCTTGTTTCTGGTAGCATTTCTCCCATAGGAATTTTGAAAAAAAGTTTTTGTTATAAGCCATTAACCAAGCCGAACAACTACAAGCTGAATTACATCATTGCAAAGTTTGAACTTGAAGCAAAAAATGGATCTGAAAATCAGACAAAAATTAAAAGACTGTTCTTTAATGAGTGAAAGAACTACAATCCCATGAAGCATTGCAAATGAAATTATAAAATTAAAAAAAAAACAATGGCAAAATGTAAATTTATTGATTTAAAGAAGTTGAAAATTTAAATAATATATAAAAACAATGTATTTTTTATTGCAAAATATTTGCATATATTAATATTTATGATATAAATCGATACTGTATAAAGCACACATATTGCTAAATGTTGAAAACAGTTTAATATGTTTGTGTAAAGAGTGCTAAAAAACAGTATTAATTTGAAATATTTGGATATATAAATGGTCAAATGCTAACATCATGCCCGGCTTTATTTCCATCAAGAGGTGCATACATTTTTGGTCAAGATCTTTATTGACAATGCGAGAGTCGAGCACTCTGTAAAGTCTTCTCTTTAAAGACTTTCAATGGATTTAAGGTCTGGACTCAATTCTTTGACAATCTGAGCCTTATGAATCATTGTTATTGTGGAAAATGGCCATGTTGTGTCTTCCTACATGGGGGTTTAATAAGTGAACAGCTACTCACTCCATCACTTAGGGTTAGAAGAACGGTTTCCAAGCATTTAACATGCCAGAAACATAATAATCACTGCAAGCAGTATTTATATATTTACTACGCTAATGTTTTTGGTGTGATTTCACTGATACGTGGAGATTTTCTTTGCAGAATCATGGGTAATGTAGTTTTTCACCAGGAATTCTGCTGTTAAACTTTAAAAAGAAAGTGCATAATGCAGGCTGATGGCTTTAACAAAAGCACACACCAAGCTTGCTGCTTACAGTAGGTCTATTTTTAAATGTTTATACGTTTTTGTTCAAAATCATTTCCGCTATATGGAAAATGAATGGGATTTTAACTCACAGAACCTCACTGTTTTCTGTGGTGTTCCATTGATTAGCCCTGCCGACTGTGAAATGTTATTGATCCATATACACAACTGTATATAAAACATCAAATGTGTTCTTATTGGCTTGGATGCAGTCTGAATCTGACTGGTCTGATAAATGTTAGCAGGGCTTTAGGGACAGATCAACTTTATTCTAACAGGGGAAATTTTTAACTGTACAGGTAGCTGATTGACAGCACATGTTGCTGTCATACTCTGCATTCTGATTCACAGCCACAAGGTCCCTTTAAAGCAGGTCAGCAGAGGGTCATAAAAGCTGCTGCTTCTGAATCATGGAGATTAACCATTTTTGGTATGTGAGCTTGGATAAAAATCTAGTTATTGTGTGGACCTGCAGAAAACAGTCCCCAACTCTAATCTGTGTCTGGATGTTTATGTGGTTTGTAACTGGATATTAAGGCCTAACAAGGGAAGCACTGGGTTTGTAGCTATTTATACACAGCCTTAATGGTGCATACAGAGGAAGTCGTTGTTTAAATGTTGGTTTAGTTTATAAGGAAATCGTAGGAGCTGTCTTTTTAATGTAACAGGTCTCATGATGACATGCTATTGCAGAAAACAAGTGATCACCCAAAGTTTGTTGTCATCACCTTATGTTATAAGGGGTCAGAAAACTCTTTTTAAAAAGATTTTGAAACATTAAATGCTAATTAAATTTGATTAGTAATACAGTAAAATTTTAAGTAAATTATTACAATTTTAAATAACTATTTATTACTGTTTATAACTGATAATTTTATATATTTTTTAAAATATAATTTATTCCTGTGATGTCAAAGCAAGTCTTCAGTGCCATACGACCCTTCAGAAATCACTCTAATATGCTGATTTGGTGCTCAAGACATACATTTATAAATATATTGAAATATATTTTTGTGTAAACCATGCAAATATATATATATATATATATATATATATATATATATATATATATATATATATATATATAAATTTCAGAATTATTTGGTGAATAGAAAATTAAAAAGAACAGTATTTTGAAATAGAAGTCTTGTTTAACATAAAAGTCTCCACTATAACTTTTGATTAATATAATTAATTTAATGCATCCTTGCTGAATGCAATTATTATTTTTTTTCACAAAAAAACAACAACAAATCAATCTGACCACAAACAGTATGTAGAGTCACCATGAAATGAAAATGGACAATTCTTTCTTTTTTGAATGCTGCAGTGTTTATTATAAATGATTCATCGGTGCATATCTTTTTTTTATTCACATGGCCTCATAATTTTTAATTAAAAACGATGACCTCCCCTCTAAATAACACCTGTTCTCTTCATGACTCAAATATACGGCACAATAGGGAAGAAAAGACGATCTAACTGATCTGACTAATCATACAAAATATGGCCAGTTTTTGTGCCCTGTATTTTGATGTACTCGTCATCATTGCAAGGGATAACAAAAAGGACTATTGCTACCACAACATTTTCTGTTGCTATTAGTATTAAAGCTGTAGTCCTGTTCCACTCTTTGGCACAGCAGTTTAAACAGAATATGGTACCATGATGTGTTTTTTTTTCCCATTAACTGCTTTAGACAGGACAATATGTCTTTAATTTCGGGAAAAATTATATGTTATAAATATTTTATTTGCATTTAGCATATGCTATGTATGTTACATTTTTACATTTCTTTTAAAGTGCCAGACTATGCTATATTAAAGGTTCCTAAATTCTGTAACAAAAAACACTTTCATTTTCTCCTAATATAGACTGCACATCACCACATTTTTCAATGATTGTGAAAGAACTCGTCTCTAAATCCCTCCTTTCTGTTGGCCTACTCTGCTCTGATTGGCCAGATGACCCAGTCTGCGTTGGTATTAGTATCGACGCATCCCTATTTATGTCATTTAATGTCAGTGCCAGATCTAGGCGTATTCTTGCCTTTATAACTCAGCAGTTTTAAAAAGCCTTTTCAAAATTAAATATGAATGCAGTTTTAGATTAAATAAAAGTACAGTCAAATCAAATAAAACATGTTTTTTCTCCTGTAGCCTATAGTTTGGTAATGCTACAATAAGATACCATTTATCAACATTAGCTACTTCACATCAACACATTGAGTGAACAATATATTTTTACAACATTGATTAATGTTTGTAAATGTTATTTAATAGAAACACTTGATTGTTCATGTTTGTTCACTTCATTCATTGTGCATTAAATAAATGTTAACGGATTAGAACTTTACAAACAACTTTAAAAATGTGTTAGTGCATACTATTGTTTATTTTAGGTCATTTTATCTAATTTTTTTCTAAAGTGTTTATAATACAAATGTACAGTTTCCATACTTGTAACCGTGATAAACACTTAAATATATGTAAATTTAAACTAAGCTTTGGTACCGAAATTGGTACCGAGAACCGTGAATTTTTACTGGTATTGGTACCGAATACTGAAATTTTGGTACCGTGACAACACTACCCATTACCATAACTGAATTTCAGCTCTGGATGCTTCCTCAGTCCTCAGTGATAACACACTGTAAAGACAGTAACAATGACGTTCATTTGACCATATCAATCCGAGCGCGAAGATGATGTAACATTGTAAGAACTAGTCATTCAACCCGAACCTCAATCGCAAGGGCAACTTGAGCAAAACGTTTCCCAGTGAGAAGCTACTCATATTGAGGTACATTATGAGATGTTGCAACTGTAATTCCTCATCATTAGCATTAACTAGAGAATGTCCATCAACAAACCGATCTGTATTTCTAATATATGTTTGGAAAATATTGGTTTTCCAAACAAATCGTGCTCCATCCTTTATCTTTATTCAAAGTAGAAATAACGACTGCATTAAAAGACACAGTTTTAGGTAATAGTGGCCCACAGCTGCTTAGCAGAAGTATTTCAGTGAATCAGTAATAACTTTTAGCCAGTTAGCCGGAAAATTACACATATTACATATTATAAACACCCGGTATTAAATGTATACATCAATAATTATTCATACTTGCAGGTTGTGATTCTGAGGAGCAATTTGGTCCAAATAAACTGGGTACTGACCCATCTTTCAAGAGCAAGGGTTTTGCGAATCCCGCGTTGGAACTCTGAGATTTTTAGAAGCAGTCGTCAGTATAAATGACGTTTGAGGGCTGGTCAAGTTGTCGACGGGCAGACAACATAAAACATAGATGGGCATTATGCAAAAGTATTGTCTAAAGATGTAGAACCGTAACGTAGTGTAATTCGAATTACGGACAACACGTTTAGGCGGTTCGGCGACTTGTTTAGGTGGTTCAGAGACTTTCTTTTGGGAGACAATAACTTTATTTATCGTGCACTTTCGACTTAACTTTGTAGTACATTTACATTCATGAACAGCTAATACACTGCATAAAAAAGACGCAAGTGGTGGAAAGCAAGTTTGTGCAAAATTATCGTAATCTGGCTGCTACGAACTTGAGCATGCATTAAAAAATAATCTAACTAGTAGAGCAAGAAGTTTTAGTGCACCAAATGCATCATAAGTCATCTGCACAGAATATGCAAGTAACCTACATTCACTACACCAGCACTGGTCTTAATGCATCATGCATGAAGCGCTTTTGCTCTAGAGCACAACCGGTGTTTCTGCGCTGAATAAACTCCTCACATCTCTCCAACTGCACGCCAGACTCATTAGATGGCTCTCCCGTCCATTTACTGTTTGAAGGATGGAAAGTCATTCAGTCGCTTGAGCTTTGAGTGTGCGTTCGATGACAGAGCTACTGAAAAGCATCTCTGGAATGTCTTTTACGTTTGAGCGTGTGTTGTGTAAAACCTTTCTTATGTAGGTCAGGTGGATCTCCTACATAGTGGATCTCCCTTGCAAACCTGCCTTCCCTTCCAGCTTTCCATGGTTGCGTTTCCTGATGTATCGTGGGGGAAGGGTGGCAGTTTGTGTCCCTGATCTGTGTACGTGGTGTGAGAGTGGTGGGCTCTCCCCTCCCCCTCTTCCCTTCTCCTCGATCCAGGCAACCAGAGCAGCTCGAACACCCCCATTATATATATGACAGAGCTCCTCCTACCTCTTGCTTGCATTCAGATGGTATGTGGGCTAATGCACATAGCAGCAGCCGTGGGTTCTCCTCTTGTTCCTGTTTGAATGTGTGCACTGGTGCCATATTTCAAGTCCTTTTTGTATTCACTATGAAATATTTGCAGAGCGAATGCGGTTATACCTTTGGGCCATCACATGGTGAACTGGAGGTGTATGCAGCTAATCGGACCAGATATGTTGTAAGAAACTGCTTGGACTTTCATGTGTTGGAACAGGTGGTCTGGCAAGTACAGTAACAGCGAAGGGGAGTCAACTTGGCGTTACACAGTATACGGGCTGTTATGTCACTGGTATCTGTCGATCCCCCTCACTGACCCCACAAAATCCACCGAGCGAGATGCCAGCCGAGCAGATCAGCTGATCTCTTTGCATGGGTGCGCTAATGTTAGAAGCTTGTTTATAAATTCAAAGTGCATTTGTGGACCGTAGTCAGGGTAGATGCAGTGTTATTGTCCGTATATCCTTCACAGCTTTGCCAGTTTAAATATGGTGTCTACTAGGGCTGGGTAATAAATATCGATTTCTCGATATTAATCGATTCTCATTTTTACGAACTGATATCGATTCTTAAATCTCAAGAATGGATTAGTCATCCTGTTTCATTTGAATGATTGGATCAATGTATCGTGGCTGCGCGCATCCAAAAAATCTCAATAATCTTTGTCTTTGGTTACTATGGATATGAAACAAAGTCTCAAATTTCAAATCACGTCCATTTTCTTTAGAAATTCAAAAACATAAATAACGTTTTGGCGCTGTGGCGTGAGATCGCTCTGGCACAGCTCAAGAGAAGCAGCAGCGCTGATCTCTCTTCCGGCTTAATAATACCAGTTACAGCGCAAAATAAACATGAATGAGCATCTTAAAGTGTGTTAAAAGATAGAGTACAACTTTCCGAAATCCGTATCATGTCACATTGATTCGCTTAATCAGCGTTTCAACCGTGAAAAGACGTCAGTTAAACAGCTTGTAATCAATGTCATGTATCGTCATATTTACCTCAGAAAACCCACATAAACTCGTTAGTCAGTTTGAATATATTTGAATAAATCTGGCAAGTTTTTATGACAGCCACCATTTAAATGTTTATATTTCATGTAATCTTCTTACTATAAAAATAAATAAAAGTGTAATTTAAGTGTTTGTATAGCTACAAAACAGTTCATTATTACCTTCATATTAGGCTAATGAAGCCTAGTAGGCTACAACTAGACTCCCATAGTTTACAGCATTAGTTAAGAGATTTGATATCTGATATCCAAAATAATCAATATTGAATCGAATCGAATTGCAAGCTTGTGAATCGAAATCGAATCGAATTGTGAAATTTGTGTCAATACCCAGCCCTAGTGTCTACCCAGACAAAGGCCATAAACAATAAATGTGATAAGCGTTTTCTTTAATTCCTGGTACATATTGTACGATATTGGGCTTTCCCAGATGATAGATGTCCAATCATGGCGATTTCTGTGGTCGTGGCTCCTAAACGGTCTTCTACGTCGTACAGTGTGAGACGTTCAAAGACGGCAGTTCACACTGTCTTGCGACCAAAGACATAATTCTTTCTCAGTGTCAGAAATTTAATAATCATATCAGTGCGTTTGCTGCTACGACCAACTGCTTAGCCATTAAAAATGCAACATGGAATGGCGTATTGATCAACGTAGCATGGCGCTAAAACTTAAAACTTGCAAAATTGGCATGCCAAGTTAGCCTTTT
The DNA here is from genome assembly GCF_988280905.1 of Pimephales promelas. Taxonomy (NCBI): domain Eukaryota; kingdom Metazoa; phylum Chordata; class Actinopteri; order Cypriniformes; family Leuciscidae; genus Pimephales; species Pimephales promelas. The sequence continues at coordinate 43,052,314 of NC_142772.1, forward strand.
TTCCTTAGCCTTGACCGCATCCATATTCTCCTCTTTCGCTTCCTTCTCTTTTCTTCAGAGCACAACCTGCGATTCATCTTGCTCTTTGTTTACCACTAGCGCATGCTAAAATGGACTGCTAAAATCGCTCAGTCTGTAGCAGGCATAAGGGGGTACAGTTATTGTGAGACTCTGACATGAGATGTCTCGAGGTATTTTTAGAGTGAGGGTTACTGTAGAAGGGGTCATAAGTTCAGTTTAAAGGATGAATTGGAGAGGGATGAAAGGCTGATTTATACTTCTGCGTCGGATCTATGCTGGTGCCTCTATGCTATACATTACGCATTGGTTTTCGTTTATACTTCTGCGTCATTGTCCGCATTGACGCGCAATTACACATGCAGAGGGAGCATGTGAAACCCGTGGAGCGTTTCTAGCAGACCAATCACAGCACTTGCAGTACGTGTAGAATTGACGCTACGGCGTAGCTACGCCGTTAGTTTGATGCAGAAGTATAAATTGGGCGCAAGCTCCCTTTTTGAGTCCGAGTACTTTTTGCAGGTTATGGCGTTTGCAGTGAATGTAAGCTCTTGGACAGGTAGCATTCAAAGTTGCATGGTCCACCATTTCCAGTCCACTAATTTGATTTGGCAAGAGTGTTGAGTTGCTGATGTATAGAAATCCTGCCTTCAAATTTCCTGGGAAGGTTCGGTAACACTTAAGTATGCATATTACTAGAGTATTGGCTGTTTACTAGTACTTATAAAGCGCATATTAATGCCTTATGCATTACTATATTCTATATCCCTTAATGGTACTCAATACTTAGACTTAAGTACCATACTAACTATTAAAAAGCAGCAATTAGGAGCTTATTTAGGCACTATTAGGCACTATAACTATTAAGTAGGTAATAGTTAGTTAATAATGAGAATTGGACCCTAAGCTAAAGTGTGACCGAAAGTTCTTACTTTTCACTTTGGAAATCGTTGTTTATTTTTTTTATTTCCTCTACTGTTCTAAACTTTAGGGTTTGTAAGATTATTTATTTATTTATTTAGAAATTGTCATTTTATTCAGCAAGGGCACATTCAAATTTCTCAAAAGTGACTTACGAAATTCACAAGATACAATGAAACGAGACATTTTCAAATAAATGCTGTTCTTTTGAACTTTCTATTCATCAAATAATCCTGAATGACAATAAGAAATGTCACCTGAGGACCAGATTAGCGTGGCTGCTGACAATTCAGCTTTCATCACAGAAATAAATAAAATTTTAAAATAAATATTCAAATAGAAAAGTAATTTTATAATGTGTCAATATTTCACAATATAACTGTGTTTACAGCATTTTTGTTCAAATAATTACATCCTTAATGAGCATAAGTGACTTCTTTCAGAAACATTTTTTTTTAAATCTTACCGACATTAAACTTTTGAACTAATGTGTATTTTTCTCTTTTCCCCTTCCCATTGAAGAAGGAAGCTTTTTGCAAGAAGATCTACATTTATTTGAAGTAAAGCTTAATTGGCCTGTTTTCTCTTTCTTGTGGTGGCATTGAGAATAATGGGAAATGTGTCATGTTTTATATAATCTAAATTGTAGTCAACATTCACATTTTGAATGGAAAACAAGCTCCCAATGACAGCTATGGTGTTGTGGAGGAAATCATTTGCACTAATCTCATGATGTTGACCAGTTTGTCATGACTTTAAAGCAGCAAAAGCAAGATATTTTGGGCTTGTTGTCTATTGAGCGCTTGTTTTTTTCCTCATCTTTCTCTCCTCTGCTTTGCCTTTTCTGCTTTCACTTCTCCGTTTATCTAGAAATGGCCTTTGTGAAGCGAGCCTTCATTTACATGGTGTGTGAGGACTCCACCCCCCACTGCCGTCTTGTGTCTCAGGCTTGTGTTTCTAGTTACTGTTGCTAAGTGGGGCCAAGAACCTCTATGTGTTTTGCAAACGTAGCGAGAGAGAGAGAGATACACACACACAGGACGCAGTACTTTGAGATCAGCAATTAGCATTTTGGCAATTCCTGCATGCTAAACTAAACAAGCCTAGGGGCCCTTAAAATCTTGTTCCTATATAGCCTTTACACCACGTACACACACACACACACACACCAGTTCACCTTTGTACTGAACATTCAAATCAGCAGTGAACACAGAACACTCTCTGTGTGCCTTTCAAACCTAAGAACATGGAGGTGAAGTTTGAGCCGTAGCCTGTCGATTAGTTAGTCCCCAAATATGAGGATACTCTTGTAAGGGAAGTTATTTTTATATTTTTATATTTTACTTTTAAACTATTTATATATTTTATTAAAATATGTGATATTATGGAGGCAACCACCCAACCCCCCAATTCAATAGTTGGCTTTTAAATCGTCCTTTTGTTAATTAACGTTGACAAATTGTAAATTGTTAAAAATAATTATGTGCAAAATATTTTATTTGACAGTTGACAGTATATATAATATTTATATTATTATTATATTCTTAAACATTTGATTTCATATTTTAAAACTACAAACTACTTCATATCCTCTCTCGCACGACCTCATTAAAGTAAAGTCAGAATATTAAACATATTAGAAAACTGCTGATATGATGCTAGGGTTTTGTGGGTGGTTCCCATGGCATTACTGCATGGTTGCTAGGGTGTTTTGTGTAGTTGCTAGGTGGTTTGCATCAAAAGAGCTTTCCCTCAAGTCTCTATATCATTCCAGTTTATTGTACACCAGGCAAAAATTGTGAGTCTGATCACTCCTTTACAAACTACATGATTTGAGGTATCATTCATGTCCGTAGCACAAACAATGTCTGGCAAGTTTCTTTCTAAAATGTAATCCTAGGATTAAGGGTTTCAAGTATATAATATCTCATTAGTTTGATTCCCAGTGAATGCATGAAATGCAATGCAATGCATTCCCAAATGCATAGGTGTAAATGTTAATAAAAAGACCAAGGACAGTGATTCCTAACATCTCCCCCTTTCTGTCTCTGCAGGTCTACACACAACGAGATGGAGAAGAACAGGTATGTCCATATAACTTTCATGTTATTGTCACAGTTGTTCTTAACTGTAATCTTGCAGGCTTATACCTCATTACATCCTTACTCATCAGATTAAGATTAAACCTCTGTAACTGAAAGCTAAACGGCCAGAGAATGTGACCGAATGCCTCATTTCAGTCTTTTTGGAGCCGTTTCTTTTCATGTGTGTCCACTAGCCCCCAGATATTGCTGAGAGTTAAGTATTAAGGTCAGTCAATCAGCTGATATATCCATTCAGCTTTGACCCTAGAGATAAACCCTCAATAAATGGTTGATCTGACATTTTGAACACGAAAGATCTCGCTAATGAACCAGGCTTAACGTCTCCAGCGTGATGGGGTTTGGGTATCACACGCGCACCGAGCTCAGCTTGCCAAACGCCTTGAATAATACATGCCGTCAGGCTTAGCAATGAGCAAAACCAGGGTGTCTGGACTTTGACTTTACACTCCTAACAATGCACACAGCTTAAGTCACACTCCCCTCCCATTCGTGCCTAGGAAAGTGTGTCTCTTTCTGCATACATCAGATCAGACCAAAGCTCTGAGGTCACACTGCTGCAGACAGCTGATCCGCTATTCGTTTCTGAAGAGCGGCTTTCATCTATTGTTTAGAAATCCATAGAAGGAAAACAAGGCTCCCCACGTCTCTGCTTTTGTTTCACACTCGCTCAAAATGGAGTATGGGCTGATATTCATAAAGCCACTCAAGTGGGAGTGCATTTGTGATGCAGATTTGAATAAATAGCCAGCATGTCTGATGTGAAACCATCACAGCTGTGTTGTGATGATTCATGTGTCCGTGAACCTCTCTGGTTAAAAAAATGTATAACAAGGGTAGGACTTTAGCCGAGCAGTTGTAGCACGCAGCGCATGTTTTTTAGACATCAAGCCCTGGCACTTGTCGGAAAATGCAAGTTTGAATCTGGCTCTTTCCTGATTTCGTTCCCACTGTTTCTCTCTTACTTTTATTTTATTTTATTTCATAATGATTTTAACCCATCTAAGTACTAACCAGGCCCATGCCTGCAAGATCGGACGAGATCTATAAGCTATTACGATTTTATTTTCTGTATGTGAATTTATTACTATGAATTAATTTGTCATTACATCAAATCCAGTTTGTGATGCTGTAAATAAGCTGAATTAAATTACTTGGATGTTTAGATATGTTGTCTACTAGTAAAGAGTAACTAGAAGTAAACTTATGAATGAAGACCACAATCTGCTACATTGTAAAAAAAAATATGTAAAAAAAAGCTGTGGTCTCCAGAAATTTATCATAAAAAACACAGTTGGAACGTTTTAGGTTTTAGAGATTTAACTTAAATTTACAGTAAAAAATGTATAATGTTAATTTACCAACCTATTAAATATGTTCTAATATCTGTTTTGTACCTTTGTAATACACTAACAACCACCAAAAATAGGTGGGGATGAGTCAAATGATGAATCAAAGCTCATCACAAGCAGCTTTCCTCCAAGCTGAGAAGGTAAATACTAATATATAGAAGGTGTACAGTGTTATTCACACCAACATGGTAACACGACATTAAAAAAAATGCAATAAACGTTAATTCAACAACATTAGATGTAACATAAAACTCTAATGTACCTAACTGATTAAAAGTTAACAGTTATTTTAATGAAAATATCAAATGTGAAGTGTCCTGCTGGGAATTCTGTGAATGTCAAATTATGTTTTTTCACTGTAAATTATACAATGACTTGTTCTTTTATTTATATACCGCAATTAAATGTACGCTAAGATCTATTACAGTTATTTACCGTATATAGTACGGAATCTTTCACTATTCAAATCACTATAATTGTTTTAGAGTACGTATATTTCTGGACAGCAAAATGTCGTAACATAGTTAAGTTCGACTCCCAAGTCAGTACTGTGATTGGTTTGCAGATATACATTACTGTTCAAAATGAATACATTAATTCAGCAAGGTTGCATTACAATTATCAAAAGTGACAGTAACGACATAGTGTTAAAAAAAATCCTGGGGAAAATTTTTTTTATCATGTTTTCTACAAAAATATTATGGCAACACAATCATTTCCAACATTGATTATAATAAGAAATGTTTCTCAAAAGGATCTTCTGAAGGATCATGTAATGGCTCCTGATAATTCAGCTTTTTAATTACAGGAATACATTACATTTGAAAATATATTCAAATTGAAAAGTTATTTTGAATTGTACTAATATTTCACAGTATAACTGTTTAACTGTATTATTGATCAAATAAACATAGAGCATAAAAGAAAGCATAAAAAAATCTTACACTCTAAAAAATGCTGGGTTGTTTTAAACCAATTTTGGGTCAAATATGGACAAACCCAGCCATTTGGTTACATTTTTAAATTACATTTTTAACCCAATGTTTGAGTTTGTCCATATTTGACCCAAAATTGGGTTAAAACAACCCAACATTTTCTAGAGTGTATTGACCATTTAAATGTTTATATATATACATATACAATTCTTTTCACTCATGTTATTGTCCACCATGTGAAAATCTCTAAATGTTTGTGAAAAGTTGAGCAAAAGTGTTTTATTTGCACCTGGCTCATAGTTTAGCATAGTGGTGTTTAAATAAAAAATAAAAAGCTGTTGTGTAAGTTAAAATCTCACCTGAAATGCCCCTGTCTTATGAAATGTCACACACCTGTATCATGTAAAAATGTTACAGTTGTCCCAGTGACCTCAATATCACACACATTCACGCATGCGTTTTCACCCTGCACCAGTTATGGGCTAAATGTCATACACACTCACCCTAATAGGCAGAGCGAAATGTTGCCTTAGAGAATATGCAAACAAATGCTGTTAACAATGTTCTTTGGAGCCAATGTCAACAGGAGCCACAATAGCAGACACACACCATCTCAAACACAAGGACAGGTTCAATTTGCCGGCTGTTTGTTTGTTCTCAAGATGGACATCGCATACCCGTGGCCTATTTGTCTTGAGAGAGACTTTAAATCTGTAACCTGAGCTGTAGGCCACCACACATGCATTGGCATGTACCATTCTCTAGTGGGGTTACTAGGTTACTGTTATTAAGAGGTCAAAAGTCAAAGGCTGGGAGAGAGGATGGTGATTTATGCTAAAAGTCATATGGCTCGAATAGATAAAGGCTGACCTATTTAAAGGATCATGGTAGAACAGATATATGGTGTCCCACAGGACTGGGTGGTCTTTTTTGTATAGGGACACAGCATATTGTGACTGTGGACTGGGAATATCCTCTTCCATATGCAATAAAGTTTAAAAGCTTGGGGTCGCTCAGATTTTTAGAAAATGTTTATGCTCACTAATGCAGAATTTATTTGATCAAAAATGCAGCAAAACAGAAATATAGCTGAATTTGTCTGCATCATTACTCCAGTTTTTAGTCACATGACCCTTCCGAAATCATTCTGATTTGGTGCTCAAGAACGTTTCTTATTACCAAAGTTGATAACAGTTTTTGAAAACACTTAATATTTTTGTGGAATTTTCAGGATTCTTTGATTAACAGAAAGTTCAAAGTTTAATGCTTCCTTATATATATATATATATATATATATATATATATATATATATATTAATGACTATTTAAGTATATTGACTATATAAGAGTAAATGACTATATAAGACTATTTTATATATTTAATGCTTCCCTAAATTTGAAACTGTTTTGTACGAAGAGAGAAAACGGATGAGAAAGAGAAACTAATCTGCACGTATTGTGAGTCACCCTGTGCCAGCAACACCCATTGTGTGTAAATGGTGGACGGCACACGAAGTCTGTATTTGCCTAACAAACACCAGGCCACTTAGGCTATGTCACCACTTTGGTGGCAAATTCTGAAGTTATGCAATAGTATTCCCGACCTTCGGACCATTTAACCTGCATGAAAGCGATGAGCAGTGGTGCAAACATTGCCCTTTTTCTGGGTGTGTAGCTCCAGCGCATGTTTATGTGTACGTGTGTTGCTGGAGAGGCAGGTCTACCCACAACCTGTCCTTCGGCGTTATGATATTCCCCTTATTTTCCCTGTGTTTGTACATTCTTTTTAATAATTTGCATTAAACTGGTCTTGAACTGCAGCAGCAACATTTAAAAGAAACACAATTGGCCACTATTTCATATTAATGTTTTTACCAGATTTCTTTTTATTCAAATAATTTTTTTTTATTAGTTTTGAGAAAAGCAAGTTATTTAGTTATTATTCATTATAATTAATAGTAAATTATTTTTGTAGCAACAGTTGCAAAGCAAATCATGTATTTTAGTGTGTATTTCTGTACAGCTGGAATTATATATATTGTAGTTAGTTATAGTGTTATTTTTTTTTTTGCGTGATCTTCTTAACATTTGCATATGGCAAAATGACACCTTTCATTTTACATCCTCATTTTCTATATTTAAATGATTACATGCTTAACTACAGTTGCTTAGAAAGAGCTGCCCACAGCCAGCACGTACACACTTATCTGTTGGCACGACACGCCATTGCGAACATGCAGACGATCATACGTAGCCTCTGAGCAACAGCAGTAAAATAGTCGGGTTGTGACCCACGCCTCCATACAAATACAGCAGGAAAGCAAAGCAGTCTGCAGTTTCTGACAGGTTGCATAACAGGTCACATGGCCACTGGCACCTATCATCACCACACCCCAGCAGCTGTGTATCCCTGTGCACGCACAAGAGAGGAAGTTAGAGAAACGTTTGGAGGAATGAACCTAATGATCCTTATTTGAATAACAGGTTTATTTGTTGGATTCGTACCATTAAATGTGAATGATAGAATAATAATGTGTTAATGTTGTATTCATTGGCTTATTTACTGGAATCTTAGGCATTTTACAGTGTTGCAGCACTTCTCTTCCCTGTCTGTCAGTAATGCGCAGTTTAGTTCTGGTCTCTATGAAGCCCCTCCTTCAGAAAAGCACAATGTGCTCTGATTGGTTGGCTGGACAAGTGTGTTTTGATTGGTCAAGCGTTGCAGAAACGTCCCTCACCATAACCTCAAACATGCTACAAACGCAGCTCAACCAGGACTCGCAACTAACACACCCCTCCCTCCTTTTTTTGTCCATATGCCGTTGGCAGGAATTATTTAAATGAAGAATATTGTGACGTGGAACATTCCGGGAAGAAAACTCATGACTGCAATCGAGGCGTTTCAGGGAGTTCAGAAACAATGCTTTCTGATATAGAAAATAACTCCCTTTGTAGTGAACCTTGTGCTTTGCAGACCTTTTTGACTCTTAAACAGCAACATTACACACTAAAGAAAGTTAAAAATGTAAAAAGCTTAAAGGAGTATTTCACTTTTAAAAAATATTTTGCTGATAATTTACTCACCCCCATGTCATCCAAGATGTCCGTGTCTTTCTTTCTTCAGTCGAAAAGAAATTAAGGTTTTTGATGAAAACATTCCAGGATTTTTCTCCATATAATGCACTTTACTGGTAACCAAACGGTTCAAGGTCAAAAAGACAGTTTCAGAAACTGCAAACTGTTCAACGGGCTTTAAACGACGCCAGACGATTAATAAGGGTCTTATCAAGCGAAACTATCAGTCATTTAAAAAATAAATAAAAAAGTTTGTTTTATAAGCTCAAATGGTCGCCTTGCTTTGTTCGAACTCTCCTGTTCGAACTCGCTCATCAAAACGAACAAATCTTTTTTCGAGTCATTTGGTTCATTCAACGAACGAAATGAACAAATCCTGGAATGTTTTCATCAAAAACCTTAATTTCTTTTCGACTGAAGAAAGGATGACATGGGGGTGAGTAAATTATCAGCAAAAGTTTTTTTTTTAAAAGTGAACTACTCCTTTAATAGTTCATCCAACATTTTTCCCCCAAATCTGTATCACTTATTCTTATGTGTAACAGATTTTTTGAAGAATTGTATTTTGTGCTTGTTTTTTGCCCCCATCCAGTTATAATGACCAGGAACTAAAGGTTTCAAACTTAAAAAATGACATAGAAGTATAATAAAACTAGTTGGTTTGAATCATGCACTATATTCCTAGTCTTTTGAATTCTTACTATACTATATTGTGAGTGGTGTTACTGAAAGGTGTTAACTTTGCAGATCGAGGTCACATTCGTCCTATTTTTATGATTCGTGTTGTTGTTGCTACTGCTTTTTGAAAATATTGTAGCTGCACTGCTTTTATGACTAACTCTCTTTCTCTCTTTTCCAACCACTCAGGAGGGCACATCTAAGACTGTGTTTGGAACGCTTGAAATCTTTCGTGCCCTTAGGACCAGACTCAAACAGGCACACAACCCTCAGCCTACTTATGAGGGCTAAGGAACACATCAAGGTATGTGCCAACGGTCCCTTGGCAGTTCATATTGTTCTCAAAATACAGAAATGCAATGATTTGATATTAAAGCAGCAAGTCTCAAGAAGCAGTTACTGAGATTTTACCACAGTTAAGTGTTGTTGTTGTTAGGCACGACCCTGAAGTGCTTAAAATGTCCCGTGAGCTTAAACCCACAAAGCTTAACAGGGTTTGCCTGGGTCAAAAAGGGTCTTTGGTGGTGGCGGATGAACACGGTCATCCACACACACACACAGTACGAAGTACCCTACCCATGTGACCTGCGAGCACAGTACTGACAATAAATCCAAAATAAATGCAAAGAAACAGTTATTATGTAATATTAACTTAACCTATTTAATCATTAAATAATAAATACTCTCTGTCAGGACTGATCATTAAACAAAGTGCTTAGTACTCATTTATATTTAAAAATGTAGAAGAAAAATAATAAGTGACTGATTTGAAAAGATAGTAATAAAATGACCCACATAATAACACATTACATAGAAAAAGTGTCAGATCATGTCTTTGACATACAGTATGATATTGTTCCATCCATTGCTATGGTTATCGCTGTCAATTAAATTAAATTGTGCATTTAAATACGGTTTTTCAATCCAGAAACTTTGCAATGCTCATTGTTCATGTTAATGCAAAACATTAAAGTGGTGCCAACAATTTTTACAAACAAAGTAGGTTACTTCATTACTATGTTTCTTAGAAGTCTGATGCATGCAGTACCGTTCAAAACTTTTGGGTCAGTTAGATTTGTAATTGTTTTTTGATCAAAAATACATTAACAATAGTGATAATATGCAATCTTTTGTAATATAAATCTCTTTAATGTCACTTTTGATCAATTTAATTGCTTTAACTTGTGAATAAAAGTATTATCTTGCTGACCTCAAATGTTTGAATGGTAGAGTAAATACAGATTTGAACTGATGTGCAGTCCCACGTGTATGTAAATCTGCAATTTTATAATGGCAGTACTATCCGTTTTACAATAAGACTTGAGCACATCTTTGTCTTTGCAGAGGTTGGAAGATGGCGAGCGGAAGGCCCAGCATGCTATAGACCAGCTGCAAAGAGAACAAAGGCACCTGCGCAGACGCCTGGAGCAGCTGGGTGTGGAGCGCATACGCATGGACAGTATGGGCTCCACCATCTCTTCCGACAAATCCGACTCTGACCAAGGTATATACTCACAGTCAAAGATGTATAAAGTACTAGAAACCATCAAGTGCTCCATCAAAAAAGTGACTTGAGTAGAAGTTGAAGTGCTCTTTAAGCACCACACTTAAGTAGAAGTACTGAAGTATTCAACATTTTTTGTACTTAAGTATTGCAAGTAGTTTATTTTAAAATTCACTACTTAAGTACTAAAAGTAAAAGTACAAGGATTGTGTCATGTAATTTTAAAGAAAGCAGTCAAAAGTTTTAACTAGAAATCAAATAAGGGGCTTTGGCGGGATAAAAAATTGCTTTGTCGGCCGCCAAAAAAATGTCATTGCAGGACAACCCCTGCATTAGTTGTCAATGTGTGTGTCAATCAATACCATTACCCTAAAACTGGCGTGTGATTTAGGCAGCATGAAAGCCAACTTGCAACGAATGATTCGTAAAATTTTTATAATTGTAACGAGTAACTAGCAGATCATTAAAAAAATATCGAAGTAATCGAAAAATCGAAAATATCTACTGAAGTAAAAGTAGAAGTATGAGAAAAAAAACAATACTCTAGTAGAGTACAGATACAGCATTTTAGTACTTAAGTTCAGTACTTAAGTAGTTCTACTTCGTTACTATACATCTCTGCATGTTATGGTCAACTAGAGTCTTTGGGCCCTTTCACACCTACCTTGTTTGGGTCGGACTTTCTGACTTTTCAGTTTGGTCCGAATCAAAATTACAGGTGTGAAACCTAACCTGGACCACGGTCCGGACCAAACAGATGAAATTTGGTCTGATGAAAAGAAGGTAGTCTCGGTCCAGTTCAAACTGAACAAAGGTTTGTTTAGTTTCTATTGTGAAAGCATTTCTGCATGGTTCAGACTTTCAGACCTTTTACTGGAAGTTCCAGTAAGCATAGCCAGAAAAACAGAAGGTGGCAGGAAAAATGAGCCGTGGTTGCATATGGGTAGAGGAGGAGACGAGGTTTTTAATTGAAGTATGGTCTGATGACATAACGTTAATAAGAAGTCAACTCGATAAAATGTTCGCACGACGAGGACGTTCGTTTGGCGAATTTGAACTAGCCATGTGTATAATTGGTGCTGCACCTAATTATGCCATAAAAATAACAAAATAGTTGCAACGATATGTGTCTGTTCATTCAAGTTGTCAAAGTTACCCGCCAAATTGACAACACGCTGACGTCATACGCATGTCTGTTTACAAACCAATCAATGTCAAGATGCAGCCCACATAGATGATGACGACAGGACGCAAGTATGTCACATAAAGTTCTTTAGTGCGATCGCATAATTGCAGTGTGAAACCAAACCAAAACTTTCGGAACGTATAAAATGTATCAAAACTAGGGCTGGGCAAAAATTAATTGCGATTAATCGCATCCAAAATAAAAAGTCTGTGTTTACATAATATATTTGTGTGTGCTGTATATAATTATTTTGTGTATATATAAATACCTATGCATGCATGTATATATTTAAGAATTATTTGCGCTTAAATTCTGTATATATATATATAAATACATAATCTATATTATATAAATATAAATATTTTATATATGAATAACACATTTTCTTAAATATATACATGCATGTGTGTGTATTTATATATACAAAATAATCATATACAGCACACAAATATATTATGTAAACACAGACTTTTATTTTGGATGCGATTAATCGCAATTAATTTTTGCACAGCCCTAATCAAAACGGACTTTCAGGTTTGAAAACGGCCTTTTATGTCTTAAGCCTTGTTCACACTGTCAGTCCAAATCCAATTTTTTTTCATATCCTTTTGGAATCTGATTATATTTAGCAGGTGTGAACGGCTTGCTAAATCCGATGTCAAGCTACATTCAAATGCGTCAAATGTCGTTTCAGAAACAGGGTTGTGTTGCATTGTTGTTGATGTGCAGGTCGCACAGAAAATGATAATATAATGGAGACACCTCGTGGTCTAGTGATGAGGTGTTTTCACTTCTTTTACTGTGAGACGGCAGAGTAAAATAAAGCCGTGCTTGCCAGCCTGCTAAATTTCTTAATTAGATGCAATAGTCCAGCACTGCAGCTTCACGTCATCATATTGTTAGGCAACATTTCAAACCAGTCAAACCCCTCCATACAAACACAACGTAATTGCCATAGAAAACATAAACCAACACAGACATTCTGTAAAACGAAAGAGCACTATGGGACACACAAATTGGATCTGGATAAATGTGGACAATTGGATTCACAAATAATCAGAATTGTGAAGACTGTGAACATGGTTTAGAGACATCAAACGTCTGAGAGCTTTCTGTGAACGACCACTTTTGACGCTTCACAATGTTCATAAAGAGATTGTAAAACTATGAAGCCTTATGAATTGAGCGGTTTAGTAAAAAATTTCTGTAGAGAAAAATTTTTGGTTGAACTAAGCCTTTAAACATTGGATATAAGACTGTAATTTAAGGCATTTTCATATATTCTCATGATTTCATTCTTTGTAGCAGTCAACCAATATGGGATTTTCAGTGGCCAGAGCCAATAATCTCAAAATGGCAAAATACAAAATGGTCTGGCTGTTACATCTGCATTTTTATGACAAACTGTGGGCGCACCTTATGTTACCTGAGCATGATGCCATATTCTGAAATATTAGGCAAGGTGAGTTTATTTTCAAATACAATGATAATTCAAATTACTTTACATAAACATTTTAAGAAACTCTCATTACTAATGTAATCTATGATTGTCTTAAAGCACTTAATTTCAATTTCTGATTTTCTGTTACCTAATCTAAAGTTAAGTGTTTTAAAAGGAAATAATAAAACAGAAGATGATAAGTGCAGTCAATAGAATGCAGCACAGTGCATTCAGTTTGCATTTAAATGCAAATGTAATTTAAAAGTAAAATATTAGGTTTGATATCAAAGCAAACACGAATGCAGACGAGTAAATTGGTTGCAGACTACACAGAAAGTCAAACAAGAACTGAACTGTTTGCTTTTGCATGTCGAAACTTGTTCTGCTCATTTAGTACACATTAAAAAGAAGCTGAGAAGTAGAAATTGAATTCCTTTAATCATTTAAAATCTTGCTTTTATGCATGTCACATTGTCATACATGCATTATTTACATTGAACACAACAGGGTCAAATAGGGAAGATCCATTCGAGGCTTCTAAGAACGCTTTTAAAAAAAAATACCCAGAAGCTCTTTCTTTTTAAAAGGTTTTTTAGTGGTAATGCTTCTACCTAGAACCGGTTGTCATCTACGGTCGGCCTTTATACAAGATTCAGGTTCACTTGCGGACACACGGTAGAAGTTTGATGATCACACAGGAAGCTCAAATGTTTTTTCTCAGAATTGAGACGAATAATAATCCTGGGGAGTTTATTTCGTATATGCTGTGGCCTGTCCTAGAAACAGATGGCGCATAGATCGACTGTAGCACGCAGCACCACAATGAATGCTTTAACACCTAAATTGGAATGTTGCCATGGAGATAATGGGCCAGATTGACTAAACGTAGCACACTTCAAAATGCACAGGAAAATGCTATAATGTTAATAACGACTGATTGAAAACAAGTCTTAAAACGAAATTACAGCTCACACCATGCAATTTTCACGTAATTATAATTTATGTGCATGTGAACAGATTTTTTAACATCTAAAGAAACAAATGCTGCATAAAACTGGGTGAGTGTACTATCTATGTGTGTGACACAAGACAAGCTTTATCAAGAAAAGTTTGGCAGATATGTTAATATGAATGTTAGGCAAACTAAACGACATAGAAAGAACTAGAGAGCTTCCTTTATGTTAGTGTGCACTGTTGACTGCTTCATTGATTATAGCGTGATCAATCTTGTTTGTCTTGTCAAACCACTTGCTTGCAGTGTAGACACACTGTCAGACTGTGTTAACATCATTATCCATCAGATCTTTGTGGTTTGTGTTAGTGCCTGAGCAAAATGTCTTGTGTTTTTACCTTTACAATTAGCCTAAAGCAATTATTGTGATAAACCTATCAGATCATTTGAATAAAAAGACATTTAAAAAAAAATCAATCAATAAATTACTAAATTATGAATAATAATAATAAAGAAAACAACAGGCAATTGCTTCTATTAAGTGTATATAATATAATAAATGTTGATAAATAATATAAATTCTGTATTTATAATATAATATATAAAACGTTAATATGAAATGATCTTGTGCTTGGATTGAAACACCTTTGCAAGTCATTTTTATTTTCACAGAAATGCATTTTATAGTGGAATTCACCATCTGTGCATTCAATGTTCATTCAGTATACTGTATATTACATGCTAGCACCATCAGTTTTATTAGGGCTTTCGATTCAAATATCGAATCACAATTAATCTCATCATTTTTAGACGTTTTTGTACATTTTCATAATTTTTCGATTTCACTTTGCAATTCACAACAGACAAATAAGAAATATATGCCAAACAATCCTAAGAATATAAAATATAAATAATATAAATTGTATTATAATATAATATATAATGATAAAATGTTAAAATAAAATGATATTTTGCTTTGCTTATTGTATAGTAAAGTCACAGTTAGCACATCCCTGTGCATGGTGCTTAGACCCAACTTTTTTTAAAATGTGTAGATTACTGATTATTATCAATTTTGTTGCTGTTGCTGCCATTTGGGAGACACTTTTGCATTTACTTTTGAAATGTACAGTATACTAGCACCATGCTCTACCAGTTTTTATAGAGCAGGGTTTTTTTTCGTGATCAGTTGTTTTTCATTGGTTTTACATAATGAAGATCACTTACAAGTTACCCAGATTCTTCACATGGAACATAACAAAAAACGGACTCTGCATGCATCCAGTCCCCCTAGTCCACTCCAGACCACTGATACTTGCAAAAAATATTGCAATCAAAACGAATTACTTTATTATTTCAGACTGATCTCATGAAATGGCGTATTTCCATTTTGACGTGCTATCAACATGCATAATACATGCATGACTTAACGTTACATTACTGTATATAAATATCCCTAAACCTACCCGTCGCTGGGGTTAACAGTAGGGCTGGGTAATAAATATCGATTTCTTGATATTGATCGATTCTCATTTTTACGAACCGATATCGATATCTCAAGAATCGATTAGTCATCCTGTTTCATTTGAATGAATGGAAACATTGTCTCGCGGCTGCGCGCATCCAAAACATTGCAATAATCTTTGTCCTTTGTTACTATTGATATGAAACAAAGTCTAAATTTTCAAATTACGTCCATTTTCTTTAGAAATTCAAAAACATAAATGACGTTTTGGCGCTGTGGCGTGAGATCACAGAAGCAGCAGAGCTGATCTCTCTTCCGCCTTAATAATACCAGTCACAGCGCGAAATAAACATGAATGAGCGTCTGAAAGTGTGTTAAAAGATAAGAGTATAACTTATCGAAATCTGTATCATGTCACATTGATTCGCTCAAACAGCGTTTCAACCGTGGAAAGACGTCAGTTAAACAGCTTGTAATCAATGTCATGTTTCGTCATATTTACCTCAGAAAACCTAGAGAGAAAAAAATAGAGAGGAGCATTTTGCTAAATATATACACCATATTACATATGCATTATAATCTTAATAATCTTCAATATTGAATGCATATTTGAATAAATCTGGCACGTTTTTATGACAGCCACCATTTAAATGTTTATATTTCATATAATCTTCCTATTATAAAAGTAAATAAAAGTGTAATTTAAGTGTTTGTATAGCTACAAAACAGTTCATTATTACCTTCATATTAGGCTAATGAAGCCTATAGGCTACAACTAGACTCCCATAGTTTACAGCATTTAAGAGATTTGATTTCCTTGAGAAAATTTGCCATTTATAGTAACTGATATCCAAAATAATCAATATTGAAATCGAATCGAATTGCAAGCTTGTGAATCGAAATCGAATCGAATTGTGAAATTTGTGTCAATACCCAGCCCTAGTTAATAGCATCCTAGGAAAAAAAATATCGCTCCCCAGATGTAGTTCTACATTTTGCTTCGTTTCGCTCGGACATTTAACGGCGTGTTCATACACGCGGAATCACTCGGACATTTAACGGCGTAGACATACACGCGGATAGCTGAAAATGCGTATAAATAACACACCACTTGACTTGAAAGTGGCGTGTATGTTTACGCAAAAGTCATGATGTCACGTTGATTATTTGATTATTATTTTTTTGGTTTCACTCTGTGATGCACTACAGACATAGGAAATATAAACAAGGAATATCTGCCAAAGAATCCTCCGAATGTTTTTTTCCTGTGTTTGCTTTGCAGAAGAGGTGGACGTCGACGTGGAAGGAACAGACTATCTGCTGGGAGACCTGGAGTGGAGCACCAGCAGCGTGAGCGACTCGGACGAGCGGGGAAGCTTGCGCAGCAGCTGCAGTGATGAAGGCTATTCCAGTGCCAGTCTCCGTCGCCTCGCCAACCCTCAGGAGAAGAGCCCAGAGCTGGGCTGCAGTCTATAAGAGCACAGATCACCCTGGTTCCTCAGCCACTCATCTCCAACCACTTCAACCTGAACCTCCAATCACCTTCAGCCAGGTCCTCCTCTGATACTTGAACGGTGTTGTCTCCTTTGTGACCGAAACAACGGAAAGCTCTGACAAATCCCATCTAGGTGTGCGTGTGCGAGTCAAGAGGAGGAAGCACGGAGAAAGTATTGGAATTCGGATGTGCCGCCCACCAAACAGACCTCATACATACAGCACTAACTGGGAGAAAAGGCCGAACCAATCAGATCTTCCCACCCATCCTGGAGAGAGGCACTCGATTTGGGACGTTCCCGTTCCTGGAAGACCCTCAAAAGACCCTTAAAGACCTCATAGCCAGACGAAGAATGTGTACCATACCACACCCACTGCCTAGTCACACTGTCGCACCCTGGGACGACGCACCCAGGCCGTCTTACGTTCCTTCAATCAAAAACTGAACCGTCCAGACACAGGGCTGGGTCATCTGACCAGTTAGCTAACCAACCAGAGCATGGTATTTTGCACTTAGATGACAACGTCCGAAGGAGTGGCCTTTTTACACTCGTCTGAAGCCAGCTTTGCCTCTTCCCACGTAATAGCCAAGGAGCGGATTTGGGAAAGCTGCGAGATCAGAGCAAAAAGGGTTACTTCTACCGTACAGGCAAAGATCGCTTCGTGTCAAGAGATGTGCTGTCATGTCGTTTTGTTTTCTAAAACGTCTCTCCGAAGGGACTGCAGCTACTTTAGTGATGTATCAGGCGTAGTGTGTTAGCTAGTCTTAAACGAAAAATATCTACCTGCACTGTCTAATACCGACACTCCCGTCACCGCGCGGGCAGAGATCACTGTCGTGTTGTTGTTGTTTCCTCTTTTTTGTTTTACCCAGCAAGCACTCCTAATACTCATGCTGTGCGAAATCATCAGGGCGGTAGCAATACACCCCTCAACTGGACTTACCGACGGATTCCTGAAATCTCAATTCGATGTAGTTTTTTTTTTAAGCATATGCTATACTTTAAATGCCCCCCTGACCTGCCATCTTGAATTTTATTACTACAACCAAGGGGCGAAACGACTGAAGCGTTTGCAGCATGAGATTCTTCGAAGGGTTTGTGGGTTGGGTTTATGAAACTGGGGTGGGAAGAGGGTTGACGTCTGGATCTCAGGTATCTCTTCCTCTCTCTCTAAGGACAGTGGCGTTTTTTTTTTTGTGTGTGTGTGTGTGTGTGATGCATCTTCTTCATGTTTGTCCGTTTTCTTTTCTCTCGACTGTTTAGCCCAAGAAGTGAGAGGGCAACTCTAGAAGCACATTCCATGGTTTAGCAGAGCTTTGCGTTATTGCATGGACTGCAGACACTTATACAAAGGTCTGAGGCTTCAGATTACCTACTGTATGAGCGACGGACCCTTTCTGCTCCTGCACCATCAGGATCATTGGAAGAGGTGTGTGAATGTGTGTGTGTTCGTCAACGACTGCAGCACTGCATTGCAGTTTCACTCCTGCTACCCTGCTATTACCATTTCAGCTAAATGTAGTCATGATGTGTATATAGTTCACAGAAAAAGAGAGATATCTACCCTATATGTACGTATATGGATAAAGTATTTATATTTGATCTACATTATATGTTAAAACAGAAAATATATATATATATGAGAGAATATATTTAAGTAGTGATTGCCTTAGTTGCTTCGGTTCTCCTTATCGTTAGTTTCAATGTGTAGTTGATTTGCACTATATATATAGATACGTATAAATATATACCTATTTTACACGTCCTAAATTCTAACTCTGTGCTCACAGAGCCAAAAAAACCTAGTTTTTTTCTTTCCTACACAAAAATGAAAATGATTTGATAAAAAAAAAAATTAAAAGTAATATAAACTGCATTAAAAAAAAATATGATTGGGTCGTATTTGTTAGTTTGTTGGTGGCATTGTGGGTAATGTTATTATCGTGCCTGATGGGACTTGGGAGGAGCGTTTTCTTATAACACTAGTGAGTATAGGGAGCCTAGTGAAGGATCTGTATGTTTGAATGTACTGAAATCTACTTTTGCATCACAAAGTGAGATCTTATATATCATTTTTAGACTGATGCGCCAAAAACTGAATTTAAACAAACCGGATTGTTCATTCTTTCCATATGGAATGCTGCTGTTGGGTAGTTTTAAAAATCATAAATGAAATCCCTCCAAAAAAATACATAAAACGCATTAAAAAAAGTATAAAACTTGTGTGAGTTGTAGCCATGAGAGCATTAGAGCAACCGTGTGTTTTGGAAGGGGGTGAAGGTGGTGTATACATGTTTGCTAGTTTGTGACGTCACTGTCCACAGACAGAGAGAAAGGGTTTTTATTCTTTTTTTTTCTCCTTGAGAGGACAAGGGGTTTTGGGCTGTATGCCTTTTGTATTGATATGCTTGTTTTTATTTGTTACAAGTGTTTAAAAAAAGTGAACTTCCTTCTCAAGATTGTGTCTTGTTCAAATTTGGTGTCTTGAAGTTTCTCACGACCCACCTCCAAAAAAGTAGGCTCTGCTTTCTGTGTAGTTCGACCTTTTTTCCCCAATCCCCTGGCTTTCTGAGTCTGCGTTCCTCCTCTCATACGCCGTCTTCTGTGAACACCGGTGGCGGGACATAGCTAACGTGTTGCACTTATGAATGTTACGTGAAAGACTATATGGTGCTGTCACTCACACGGATGTGAATTCCCGCTTTAACATGATGAATCCTTACTTTGTCCCGGTGCTGCGCTTGTCACAGTTAATGATGTCAACGCGGGGGGTAGATGTACAACTTTTGATTTGTATATATTGGATATGTACTGTACTTAGAGTACGAAACGGCTACAGCCTTAAGACATACAAATGTATGAAAACAATAGATGTTATCAGAAACTGATTGCTAAAAGGAACCCATCGCCAGTCATTCCCACTTATCGTGACTGCGTCTCAGGTGTTTCACACCTTTCCAAATATACATACTGTAGACACAAACACACACACACACACACACACACACATCCTTGAACATATACTGCCTCTTGTAAGCTAAACAAAAGAGGTTTTATGTCTGTTTTACATCCAATCAAAAATGGACATTTCTATGCTGTTACTTTTTAAGAATTGGGCTACTTTGATGTTGACTGCTAAATATGTGGTTAAAAGGAATGAACTTAAAATAAAAAAATAAAAACTGAACATTTGGAGAGCTTGTTTCTGTACACCACCTTAAAAAAACGTATATTTTGTGGTTGTGATTGATTCGGTGACAATGGTCTTGGAGATCTGTAATACTTTTGAGAAAGTTATCCTTTAGCATCCTCAATGAATGTCAGTGAATTTAATTAAACACACCCCTCAATTCATTGCTCCGCCCCCAAATGCACAAACACCCAATGCAAGAGTGGATGTCTATTTACCATAGCTGAAGCGAAGCAAAATAAACAAAAAACGACAGTACAGTACACATATTGAGTATACAAGCTAAAAATGGTTGTTAGTCTCCAACAGCACATCAGCTCTAGACAAACATGCCCCAAACCAGTATAAACCCACGACGAATTCAAAGATTTCATTGGTCATGTCAATCACACAATCACGCCTACAAAATTGCTGAAACAAACACTAACCCTTTACCTTAGTATTCCCTTGGTAGCACATTCTGATCAAATAATATTACTGTTTGTTGTGTATCCATGATTTTTATTAACTGAATCTATGAATTTTGAAGCAAGACACACCAACAAATCCTGATTTTCTTGCAGTTGCTTCAATGTTTGCAGGTTTTCTTATTTTTAAGTCACTGCCTTAAATTTTTAAGTACAAAATGAACCTTTGGTCTAATAAAACATCGGTACCTAGTCGACCGTTCTCTGAGATTTGTTTTCATGATAATCGAATGCAAGTTCGAGAGTTTTATCTCTAAAAACGGTTTAGTATATAACGCTAGTAATGGGGGCATTTAATAAGTAAAAAGAAACCGCTAGTTTATACCACTAACAAAGCTCAAAATAGCCCCACACTAACACAGTAACATAATGAGGGTCCCTACATGCAAAACAAAGCATTGAGGACTTTGTAAGTGTACAGACCGTTTAATAAGAAGATATTTTATAAAGACAGTCCACTTCGTGTATACAGGCGCAGCCATCTTTGGAAAACAGTCTCGATAAGTCGAACCACGAACACCATTCATACAGTTCAGCTCACTTTGCATGTCGTTCGTGGTTCGACTTATCGAGACTGTTTTCCAAAGATGGCTCCTGTCTGTATATGCGAAGTGGACGGTCTTTATAAAGTATCTTCTTATTAAACGGTCTGTACACTTACACAGTTCTCAATGCTTCGTTTTGCATGTATGGACCCTCATTATGTTACTGTGTTAGTGTAGGGCTATTTTGAGCCTTGTTAGTGGTATAAACTAGCAATTTCTTTTTACTTATAAAAATGCCCCATTACTAGCGTATACGCTAAACAGTTTTTAGAGATAAAACTCTTTACATTCGATTATCATGAAAACAAATCTCAGAGAACGGTCAATTAGGTACCAATGTGTTATTAGACCAAAGGTTGATTTTGCGCCGGAGTTCTCCTTTAAGTCATTTCAACTTGAATTACATTAAACTGACAAAAAAAAAAAATAGTTGAATCTTGTATCAAAATAAGTTTAAGCAATGAAAAAGCATATTGTCAATAAGTTAGTGATCTTATATTTTTTACAATGTGGTGGTGGTTTCTAAGATGTTTCATCAAAAATTTCATCAGTCATTTGGTCCTAAAAAAGGCATATACCTAATTGTTTTGGAGTACACTATCATATAAATGACATCAAAAGCAAGCATGCATGCCTAAAAGCCACAAATATATTGTGATATTTATGGGATCTTAAGGATTTGACAAGTGGTCTAAAGGCCCGTTCACACACCACAGGACAATAAAAACAACTGATGGTATAAGATAGTTCTAAAAATGTATCTAAATATAAAAGAAAAGCAATCCACACCACAACTATTACACTCGAACAGATATAGTTGTCACTTTCAGAGCGGTTTTCTCCAGCTGATGAGCGATAAAAACCACGAACCGCAAATCAGAATCCGTTCCTCTTTAAAGAGCTCGAGCATTCAAAGCCGCAGACGAGAGCGCGCTTCTCATAAACAGCGTGTTATTGTTTGTTGGTGTGGACGCAAATGTAGTTATGGTTATCTTTATAGTTATCGTGCTTGGTTTGTAAATGGCCTTTAGGACTAAACTGACATTTCTGTAAGAATTAAATGTGCCAGTTATGTGAATAAGTGGCTATTTTGCTCTCTGGCCTCACAGATCATCTTATATGCTGTCGAGTTCCTGAATATGGCCAGATAATATCTCAGCTGCCATTCAATAACTAGATCAGAGAGGGGAACGGAGGATGGAAGCGCGGAGGGGGGAAGGGTAGGTGTCGTTTTTAGACAGCACAGAAGTGGAAGCGATAGACCAGACTAAGAAGAAAGAGAGATGAGTGCTATCAGGGTTTGGACAGGCTAGTTGGATTATGGCTGCAAAGCTATAATGCTTAAAGGTCACCATAATGGACCTGTTTCCCTCCCCTTCCTCAGCACTCTTATTGTTTCTGAGCAATGTAAAAATAGCACTATTGTGTAGCAAAGAAGAGAAGGCGTCTGAAAAAGCTTGGTTTTCCTCATCTTTAGTGAAGGACTGTTCATTCGGCCACTGTGTTGAACTGTCACTAAAGATCCTGATGTGACAAATGTCCAAATGTCATTTTGGCCTTAAAGGGATACTCCACTTTTTTTTTTTTTTTTGTAAATAGGCTCATTTTACAACTCCCCCAAAGTTAAACGGTTGAGTTTTACCGTTTTCGAATCCATTCAGCCGTTTTTCTGATATTTAGAAGAATATCAGTAACCAGTTTCTGGTCTCATTGACTCCTATAGTAGGAAAAAATATATTATGAAAGTCAATGAGACCAGAAATTGTCTGGTTACTGATATTCTTCTGAATATCAGAAAATCGGCTGAATGGATTCGAAAACTGTTTAACTCTGGGGGAGTTGTAAAATTAGCCTATTTCCAAAAAAAGCTGGAGTATCCCTTTAACTGAAAAGGCAAATTTTTATTGGATATTGTTTTCTAGTAAAATTGTGTATATAATATCTTCACATTTACAAATTTACTAGTGTTGTCAAATTGATTAATCGTGATTAATCACATCTAAGATAAAAGTTTTTGATTGTGTATATATATGTGTAGCCTATGTATAAATGCACACACACATATTATATATATATATATATATATATATAAATACATATATGCACGCAAACACGCGTAAATAAATAAAATTATGATAGATGCAATTAATCGTGATTAATCGATTTGACCGCACTCAAATTTACCAAAGAAGTAAAATTGCATTAGATAAATTTCATTTTGAAGGAATGTTTGTTGCATGTAGTGTTTAAAACTGTATTTTCATTTTATTATTGTGTACTTTTTCACCTGTCTATACAGTATATTTCTGTATTTAGTTAATATTTGGTTAAGCTTAAAACGTGACATGCTCTGGATAAAAGCGTCTGCTAAATTATTAATTGTAATACGTTTGCTTAGTTATCTTGTTTTATGCATGGTTTACTGGAAAACAAGTCAAAGATATTGATTTCTGTATTTATTTAATGAATTATTTGCAGTGCACTTACTGTAGTCTCGACTAGAAAGAGTGCAGCGGTAGTATAGAGGATTAGTAGCATTTTGTGGCTCAATATTTTTTGACGGGAACTTTGCGTTAGTGCTGCTGTCTCTGGGAGGGTTTGCGTGTGTGCGTGTGTTTGTTTGTGTTGGTGTGTGTGGGTCAGAGTCTGTTTGACCCCTCAGCTGTTAGATTTTAAAAATCCACCGGCTTATCCACAAGCCATGCGCAGAGACTTTCGCGTCACACACACTACAGCTCATCGCTGTCCTGGTTTACACACGCCCAAATGTGAATACCTCTGAGGGAATCAACCCCCAGTGTTTCTCAGTAGTAGGCCTACACTATTATTTGAATATTATACTATATATTTAATTGTTTCATTTTTTTTATTTTATTATTATTTTGGTAGTCTAAACGTACAACATAGCAGTCTTTTTGTGCATTAGAATTCAACTAATATTCTGAAACGTGTGTGCATATGAGCTTTTTTAAATGGTTAGGATATGCTAATGCATCCAAAAATATAAATAGTATATCTATATTAATTTAGAGTATTAAAAAAAATAAAAAAGGTAAAACAGCAAAATAAAAAAGGTTCCAACATTGATAATAATAACAACTATTATTATTAATTGAGCACCAATAATAATTTTTAACAACTGATCTGCAAATCATTATAGAATTATTTCAGAAGGGTCATGTGACACTGAATTAATAATGCTGAAAATTCAGCTTCGCCATCACAGGAATAAATTAAGTTCAAAATATATTACAATAGAAAACTAAAACAAAATTACTGTTTTTACTATTTTGACCAACAAAATTCAGCCCCGGTGAGCAGAAGAGCATTTATAAATCTACCGTTACTTTATAAATGTGCTGTTGTGAAAATGTTTAGAAAAAACAAAAATTAATCTGAATAGATTAAAAATAATCAATGCTTTAAAAAAATTATTCAATAGTAGTGTATGATTGCAGATTAATGTGTGACGTTACATCACCGGAGCACATTGATGTTCAAAGAGGCGAGCTGATACCTTCACTTCACTATTAGCAGAGTGTCAGATGATGGTGAACTGTTGTTCGGTCAGCGTGAGTGGGCCACACTCACGCTCAAGCCGAAGCCGCAAGCGGCCTGTGAGCTGACAGATGGAGAGCAGAGAGCTGGATGTGGGATGTGATCTCATGGGAAGAGAACTGAAGGAGAGCGAGAGAGAGAGATTAGAGGACTGGCAACGAGAGAGAGAGAGAGAGAGAGAGAGAGAGATCCACCCTCTGCATATGATAACAGAACAGAGCACAGCGAGATGATGAGTGAACACACTGCTTTACTGACGCTCAAGCACACACACACACACATTTGAGCAATCAGCTGTACTGAATGTGTGAAACCCATGAAAGCAAGCCCATGTCATGTTTCATCCAAACATCAGATAGATAGATAGATAGATAGATAGATAGATAGATAGATAGATAGATAGATAGATAGATAGATAGATAGATAGATAGATAGATAGATAGATAGATAGATAGATAGATAGATAGATAGATAGATAGATAGATAGATAGATAGATAGATAGATAGATAGATGATAGTTAGTATTTTTATAAATCAACCACTAGAGGGCGTTATATACTGATGAAATCGGACAGGGTCCTGCTGATCTCTGCTCAACAGCGATGCATAAATAAAGCCTCCTCTTCGTCTCATTTTCCGAGAGAAATGTCAAAAACACTTATCGTGTTCTGTTAAAGTACCTCTCTGACATTATTTATGATGCAATATATATGTTAAAATAAAATTTAAAACCGAAATAACTTAGTTGTCAAATGTAACATTTCTCATTGTTATTTGGGTTAACTTTAACGAAAATAAAACTAAAGCTGAAAAAACATATAAAACCCTATATAGACGTATTAAAAAGAGAAAATAACTAATAAGTGACAGCAAAATTACTAAAAACTTTAACTAAAATAAAATGAAAATGGACGATATAAAAACACCAACAACTAGTCACCCACGTGACCTGAATTGAACGTAATAAGGCAGAAAAGGGCTTTAAAGTGTTAGACGGCAATCACTTTATTTATTTTCTTCTAAGCCTGTTCTACAATAATCTATTTCAAGACGCTGGTTGTGTTTCTCCTCTATTTTAATCTTTAAGAGGATTTACACAGGGAATTCCCTCCCTGGACACAAAGTCTCTATTTTAGTGTGTGTGTGTGTGTGTGTGTGTGTGTGTCGGACTTCTGATAACATGGTTATGTAGGCCTAGTCAACATTTTGAGGTGAGCTATGTTTGTCTCTGTGCTTATTAACAGTGGGATGGGGTTTCACATAATAGATCCCAAACAACAGGCAGTTCAAGACAGGCCTACAGAAAATTCCATTCCATTATATTTATGAGCCTCAGATCATATTTTGTGACAAATTATGCGTAAATAAACTCTTGCAACAAATATATTGCATCATAATGTCAGAGAGGTACTTTAACAGAATACGATAAGTGTTTTTTTGACATTTGTCTCGGAAAATGACACGAGAAGCCTTTATTTATGCATCGCTGTTGAGCAGAGATCAGCAGGACCCTATCCAATTTCATCAGTGTATAACGCCCTCTAGTGGTTGATTTATAAAAAATAGTATCTATCTACAGTATCTATCTATCTATCTATCTATCTATCTATCTATCTATCTATCTATCTATCTATCTATCTATCTATCTATCTATCTATCTATCTATCTATCTATCTATCTATCTATCTATCTATCTATCTATCTATCGTGAAGAAAATAGTATTATAATATTATAATAGTATTGAACACCCTACTATTTTGCACGTTCTCCCACTTAGAAATCATGGAGGGGTCTAAAATTACCATTGTAAGTACATGTCCACTGTGAGAGACATAATCTGACTAAAAAATAAAATCCAGAAATCACAATGTATGAGTTTTTTTTAACTATTTGAACACCTGAGAAAATCGATGTTAATATTTGGATTATTTGGATTACAGTAGCCTTTTTTTGTTTGCAATTACAGAGGTCAAACGTTTCCCCCGAACATTGGCCCACTCCTCCACACAGATCTTCTGTAGATCAGTCAGGTTTCTGGGCTGTCGCTGAGAAACATGGAGCTTGAGCTCTCTCCAAAGATTCTCTATTGGGTTTCGGTCTGGAGTCTGGCTAGGACACGCCAGAACCTTGATATGCTTCTTACAGAGCCACTCCTTGTCCTGGCTGTGTGCTTCGGATCATTGTCATGTTGCAAGACCCAGCCTCGACCCATCTTCAATGTTCTAACTGAAGGACAAAATCTCGCAATACATGGCCCCGGTCATCTTCTCCTTAATATAGTGCAGTCGCCCTGTCCCATGTGCAGAAAAACACCACCAAAGCATGATGCTACCACCCCCATGCTTCACAGCAGGGATGGTGTTCTTGGGATGGTACTCATCATTCTTCTTCCTCCAAACACGGTTAGTGGAATGATGACCAAAATATTCTATTTTGGTCTCATCTGACCACATGACTTTCTCCCATGACTCCCCGGGATGGTGTGGGGAATGTTTTTTTTTTTTTTACTTGGCACACTTTAGGCCCCTTAGTGCCAATTAGGCATCGTTTAAATGCCTAAATGAAAAAAAACACCATGTACCCATTCTCTGATGGCTATTATAATCCACCATGTCACAAAGCTCGAATCATTTCAAATTTGTTTCTTGAACATGACAATGCGTTCCCTGTACTAAAATGGCCCCCACAGTCACCAGATCTCAACCCAATAGACTAGAGCATCTTTGGGATGTGGTGGAACGTGAGCTTCGTGCCCTGGATGTGCATCCCACAAATCTCCATCAACTGCAAGATGTTATCCTATCAATGTGGGCCAACATTTCTAAAGAATGCTTTCAGCACCTTGTTGAGTCACTGCCACATAGAATTAAGGCTGTTCTGAAGGCGAAAGGGGGTCAAACACAGTAGGCCCTATATATAGTTTGACTATATATTTTTTATGCGTTTTTAAAAAAATATATATTACTGTAAGTCATAATAATGACAGACTTTCTCATAATAATGACTTTTTTGTTTGTTTTTTGGCGCAGAAAATATTTTTGATATTTTGTTAGACAACTGGATATACTATTTGAACGTTTAGGCTATTAGCAATGACCTTGACATCCATTACTATTAACTAGCTTGCCATTGACATATTCTATTGTTAGGTAAAAAAAAAAAATAAGGGTTGAAATTGAACGTTATTATATTTAAACAATTATATTATGTCACTGTCGGGCAGAAACCTTGTATCTCCATATCGTCATTTTTATTTGTTGTCATAAATCATATGCTATCGATCACCCATTACATCTGTCAGTGGACTCTTCCCAGAGCAAGCCAGACATACCGCCTGTCATGATGAAGCCATCCAAATTGAGGTAGAAGCATAGCTCAGAATTTGGACACGCACAGAGTATGGGTGGTTTAGGTCTGGGGAAGGCTTAGGGTTAGACCACTAGGAGGCGCCTTCTAGAGGCGAAACTGATGCTTTTTTTTGTAACAGCCAGGTGGCGCTTCGGTAGCGCGGCCGCCATTTTGGGGTGAAAATTCCAACTGGAGTTACAGGACAACAGCACAGAACAGTTTTTTGAGGTAGTTTTTTCTTGTATTAGTGAGTATTTCCATTGTATGCAACTTAACACATTTACTACTATTATTAGTTACCAGCTCCACTTGGACTGAAATATATTTCGTACGTTTAAATCCTCTCGATCATGCTACAAACATCATTGATGCGCTGTGTTCGTTATCCTATAAGTTTAATTGCCACTTTGGGCAGTGGCTGTGTTTTTTGTTTACATAGTCTTGCTTTAATGGTCATTAATATAAGATAGTACTGCAAAAAAACAGTTTACTGTAAAGCGATTGCTGTTATATATTTATTGTCCAACATTTACATTTCATTTATTTGCTGAATTTATTTCATTGATAACTTATTTTTGTATACCTCCTGGGAAACGGTCTAATGTTATTATTATAACTCAATGAACTGATATCACTTTATTCTTACCTGTCACACTTAATGTGGAGAGTAATATAATTAATTAAATCCTCGAACTTGTCTCAAGTTATGTGGGGGGGGAAGCCTGGTTAAGTAGCAACTTCTTTTTAACTGCTATAACACTAACTGTTGTGAGTTAAAAATAATCACCTAATTATTTCGACCTAAAAATGACGTCTGCACTGGACTAAATAATGTATAATATATGACTGCCAAGTCGCTTTCACCCCAAAATGGCGGATGCATAGAGCTGCTGCTGAGCGCAGGTGTTGCAATCTATTTTCTTTCACTTCTTGACTATACGTTCTTTGCTCATATTGACGCTAAAGGGTGCCATGTGGCGCATTGGGATGAAAACGGACTGGAATATCATGGATATTGCGTCATTGACAGGCAACAATGACCAGGGATGAGCCATTATAAATATTCCAATTTTAAATGTAAAATTGGAATATCTCTGAAATTAAAAATCTTTGGGAACTTTTAGGATATTGTAAGTAGGCTATACAACTGTAGGAAATATATCACACTGTGCAGGTGATTTTTGAATATTTTATTACAAAAATCTTAAATTTTGTACCTTTTAAGGGGGGCATCTTCCCCCATGTTACCATATATTAATTCATTTCAGCACATTTCAGCTCTGTTTTAAATGCTCTTGTATTCAAATTAAACGTGGTCCACTTCTGTGGACCTGCTATGGAAATAATACAGAAGCAGCTGTAGATACTCGTATTAAGTATGTGATGATGTCGAAAACAGCCCTATATCTGTGTGTGTGCGTGCGTGGATGTGTGTGTGGGTTAGCACATTCCACTTTGGGCCAATTTCTGATTCACTGCAGTTGTCTAGAGCCTGTCATCCTTAAACAGATAAAATGCTCATTCTCAGGTCTTTTTCGTGTCTCTTTCTCTCTCTCTGCTTGTAAAATCGAAACATCAGCCTCAGAAAGTGCTGAGTGAAGACAGCGAGACCTGCAGGAGGTCTCCAGGGGTTTGCTGGTGTGATCACGCTAAACCCGTCCTGAGGTGTGGCTCCTGCCTTTGGCCTCAACCCAAGTCTGTGTGGTGCGACAGTCCTGCACTCGAAACACAGCCCCCCATCCCCCCCATCCCCCCCCCCCACCACCACCACACACACACACACCCCGCTCACCGACAGCCAATACTGATGACTCATCAGAAAAAAAGTGTGATGGGATGCAGCTTCCTAAAGAATACTGACTTTAACAGCACTCCTATGCATTTTGTTAACATGTCTTAGATGCACTTTATGTTTGAGATGAATGAAAACTGCCAGCTGACTTTGAGTCTGCACAGGATTCTGCATCAAGGAGGGTCATCTGAGTAAGACCTCCGTGTCTCATTCAGTATTCAGACACTGCAGAGGTACAGGCTGCCACCCGCATTACAACACACACACACACACAGTCAGACACTCCCTCTCACTGCAACATGCTTCAATCCCATGCACACATGCAGCACTTCTGCTTACACACATGACATGAAATACAATTATTTCTTGATTTATTTATTTTTGTTTTCAAACATTATTTTGAATGGCCCTAAAACATAGCCTAGTTAATTTTCTATATATGCAGCAACACATGCAAAACACTCAGTTTGACTGCACCACATTTGTCCTGAATGTTTCCGCATTACTTATACTGAATTTAACAAAGAATATTATAAAGATCCTTATTATGATATATAGTAAAGTAACAATTTCAGCTGCACTGCAAAATAAACTCAAGGCAATGTTTCTGTTCCTCAGAACTTTCTGGAAATCCAGAAATTAGTGTCTCAAACTTCAATATTTCAAGTGCTTTGAAAGCTTCATTTATGAGGAACGCACTGCCTTTATTGCAGGAACTTTCAGGCTCAGTTTTGGCTTTTTTAAAAGGTGATTCTCCAGAGGTCATCCGAGGAACCCCATGTGTAGTTTTTTATTATTTATGTTATGTTTTACCTATATCTTTTGACCTTTATTTATCCTCAGTTCTCTGCATGATGACAATCTCCATCGCGTGAAAAGGGATGAGTGGCCACAAATGCAAAGGCAGGGAATGAATGAGCCCTCTCCTGGGACTCTGTCTTTTTGCTCAGGGTGGCAGGTTTCCCCCTCCACCACCGCCCCTGCGTCAGATGATGCTCTCGGTCTGTGTCTATAAAAGATGCCGGTGTGACAACCCGACCGGCACTCTCCTTCTCTCTTTCTCTGTCTTCCCACATCCACACACTTCACTCACTCGGTCTGTGATCTTGAGCATTTCAGCATGAGTTATTCCGGCGACATGTACACGAGCAGCTCATACAGGAAGATTTTTGGAGATGCGCCACGGCGCGTCCCCGTGGGCAGCAGCCCGTCCCGGGTGAGCTACCGCTCCGCTCCGCAGCAGCAGCACCACCACCACCGCACCTACGGCTCTCCATCCCCCATCATCACATCCTCCAGTTACCGGACCAAACTCGGATCCGGCCGCGGCGTCGGCTACCAGACGGACGCCGTAGACCTGACGCAGACCACCGCCGTCACCAACGAGCTGAAGATCATCCGCACCAACGAGAAGGAGCAGCTGCAGGGCCTGAACGACCGCTTCGTGACGTTCATCGAGAAGGTGCACAACCTCGAGCAGCACAACAAAGTTCTGGAGGCGGAGGTCGCGCTCCTGCGCCAGCGCCACAACGAGCCGTCGCGCCTCCACGACCTCTACGAGCAGGAGATCCGCGAGCTGCGCGGCCGCGTCGAGGAGATGACCCACGAGAAGAGCCAGATGCACCTGGATTGCGTGCAGATGAACGAGGCGCTGGAGCGCGTCAAGGAGAAGCTGGACGAGGAGACCCGGCTGCGGGAGGAGGCCGAGAACAGCCTGAAGGGATACCGCAAGGACGTGGATGACGCCACGCTGTCCCGCCTGGAGCTGGAGAAGAAAGTTGAGTCCCTGCTGGATGAGATCGCGTTCCTCAGGAAAGTGCACGAGGAGGAACTGCAGGAGTTACAGGCGTCGATTCAGGCCACCCAGGTATGAAAAAGTTCTGAATGATATTTATTTTGATCTGTTGGCTGGTTTTAGAGGGGGTTTGGACACTTTTAGCTGGTCAGGCTTGTGTGATGCCAACTGGAGACCAGCCTGGGATTAGTTGTTTTTTGTTTGTTTGGTGGCTAATGAGCAATTGGAACTACATGCAATAGTTGCAAATGTGTGTGTTTTAATTCCAGCTAAGCTAAATATTGCATAAATGCTTTAGATGACATATGAAATGTGATTTTCATAATAACTGCTTGTGTTAAATGTACAATTTACAGTGTAAGAGCTTATTTGGTGAGGTGCAATTATATAAAGCATACACATTCTGTTCCCAGAAATGTTCATTAATATCTCATATCATAGTTTTGCAGTGGCATAATGATGCAGATATTTTGGGGAATGGCATTTTTATTAACTTCCAGTCAAATGAAACAAGTTGTGGTTTAGCCAATTTTCCATATGCTTTGGGTTTGAGAATTGCTACATAAACACAGAAACAAACATGTACTTTAATATTTAAATGAATTATATTTGATTAGCTTACAGACAATTTAACATGAGTGAATTAACCTGACTAAAGCTTTACCTCTATTAAAATCATTTTAAAGGTAGAAATAAGATCAGATGAATCAGATAAAGCCTAGAAATACCATGTATCCATAAATGCTTTGAAATACTATGTTTATTAATAACTCGTAGTGTGGGCATGCGTATCATGACTGTGCAGTGTCATTGAGTGCGGTGTGTGTCTGGGAGAATTTACAGCACTGCAGCTCAGACTGAGAATCTGACGCTGCACTGCACCAGGACCTCAGTCAAAATGTGCTTTTATAATGCCAATCCCTTCTCTCGTGCAACTTTAACATCTATTTACCCACACAAAGACAAGGAGAAGCCCTGGAGAGAAGGTTGAGAGAAGGTTGTTTTAAACTTCCTAACCTCCTGGCAACGAGGAGAGAGACGAGTAGCGCAGGATTTTAGGTGTGGCTGCAGAGGGGGTGCAACGGGACCCCTGCGGCGCAGCGTCCTTGAGAGGGACTGCATCACTTTAGACTCCCTCTCAGAGTCAGAGTCATGCATTTCTACTCTACAGATTACATTTCATTTAATAACCCTGAGAATAACAACACTGTGACTGTAACTGCTGTAAGCTGATGCTCATCCTGCATGGATTGCTGTTCTATGTGTGTTGATGGTGCATTGGATGAATCGCATCCTTATGAAAGCGTTCAGGCAGTGTCATCTTTCTTTGAGCATTAAAACCCCTGAGTCTGTGCTCCACCCCACAGCCTAATGGCCCTAAAAAAAACTTAATTACCACTAATTAAACAGCAATGGCCAATATTAGCACCGCATCAGCTCTACTGCATTTATGATAACTTCACTAACTGATGGACAGTGGTTTATTGATTACATTCAGTGTAAAACTGTTTATTTATAAGTATTCTCTGACAAATTTAAGCAACTTTCTTTATATATGGACAGAATGTCTCATTTGTGCCAACAAATATATGCCAAATTATCTGTATGTATAGCTACGCTCCTTTTGGCTCAAATGCCAGTTTCAGGGTATTAATTATTCATTAGAAAATCAATTATGAATCAGCAACTAAATTACACTTCCTCCACCAATCAATTTTACAGACTAAAGACTATTTGTGGCTATCATTAACTACTATTCAAACGTTTATGCTTACCAACAGTAAAATGAGTCATTTTTGAAATATCATTACAATTTAAAATAGATGTTTTCAATTATAATGCATTAAAAAATGTATTCCTGTGTAACATTATCCTTAAGAAAGCATTCTAAGATGCTCAAGAAACATTTCCTACTGTGTTAAAAACAGTTGTGCTGCTTAATGTGAAAACCAGACTAAATCACAGGATGCTGTGATTTTATATTATTTAAAATATAAATCTTTTTGAACTTTTTTTAAAATGGGTTAATAGTTGTATTAAACCTATTTACAATGATTTTCTTGACTGTATTCCATGCTCAGGTGTCTGTCGAGATGGACGTCAGTAAGCCTGACCTTGCCGTGGCCCTGAAGGACATCCGTGCCCAGTACGAGACTCTGTCTTCCCGGAACCAGCAGCAGGCGGAGGAATGGTACCGCTCCAAGTTCGTCAGCGTGACGGAGGCGGCGGCGCGCAACAACGACGCTCTGAAGCAGACCAAAGATGAGCTGTCCGAGTACCGTCGGCAGCTGCAGTCCCGCACCCTGGAGATCGAGTCCCTGAAAGCCCATAATGAGTCCTTAGAGAGACAGCTGGCAGAGATGGAGGACCGCCACAACAACGAGATCGGCGAGATGCAGGTCAGTCAATGCTTTTTACATTCAAGTTATACATATACAGTCGAGTCACTAACTGCTGCTAGTTGCATTTTTATAATCTCATTTAAAAACTATTATAAATTCCATAATGAACATAAGACTGAGTGAGTTTACATTAAAATGTACTCATTTAGCAGATACTTCTATCCAAATTTGTAAAAAGCTCAAATCACTCATGAACAAAACCTGATGATCATGTAATCCAGCATGATTTTAGAATGATCCAAAGAGCAGCTGTCTACAAAGGAAGGAGTCATATGATGAACGCCACAAATTTGCTTATTTGGTTAGTGACTTATTTGAAAAGTTTCTAGGTTTAGATTTAAAAAAGGTTTTTCAACGTTTTGGACCCCACTGTTTTTAAAGTCATTTTTTAATGTATATTTTGCTAGTTGTGGGAATCTTTAAGCACCTCTCGATCTGGAATTTTTCGATTCTAAAATGATTCTTGATTTATATATTTTTCCTTGACATTAATATCAAATTTATTTGTGCATTTTATTAAATTACAAGTAAATTACAAATTAATAATATATATATAAAAAAGGATATGTTAAGACTAAATATAGCAACAAATACAAGCAAATATAATGTAATAGACTAAGAAGAACATTACAAACAATAAATGAAAACTGGTTTTAGTATCTGAGAGTGCTTTAAAGTTTTCCAGTCACGTGCAGTAAGGGATTTCTGTCTTTTTCTCAGCATTATGGCAGTTTGATTATTGCATCGATGACATCCTAGTGGCAGGTCTAGGTTATATTCATTTGAACATATCAGATGTTTTGTCCAATCCGCGAGATAAGATACAATTTTTTTCAAGAAGAAATGCATACACTCTAAAAAAATGCTGGGTTGTTTTTACCCAATTTTGGGTCAAATATGGACAAACCCAAATTTTGGATTAAAAAATGCAATTAATAAATTTAACCCAACAGCTGGGTTTGTCCATATTTGACCCAAAATTGGATTAAAACAACCCTGCATTTTTTATAGTGTTTTTCAGAGTGTATTTTTTAGAACATTTTGCTAACATCCTCATCAAGTTATGAAAACATTAATACTGAATGTTCCCTGAACACTCAAAATGTCCAAAAACAATTCTTGGTTATATGAATGTTAAGGGAACTTTCCATTTTATAATTTTGCAAACGTTAATGGAAAGGTACTTTTAATGTTCTCTGAATATTCTGAAACAATTACACTCTTAAAAAAATGCTGGGTTTTTTCAACCCAAATTTGGATCAAATATTGACAAACCCAGTAAATTGGGTTAACATTTTTGTCCATATTTTACCCAAAATGGGGTTAAATCAACCCAGCATTCTTAGAGTGTAGTAACATTTAAAACAGTCAAACGTCCAACTAAAATATTTATATATTTCAGAAAACATTATTAAAGACCTTCGACCGAACATGGTCATGACTTTTAGAGAACCTTGCCAGAACGTCAGCTGTGTAAGATTTCGTGTCAGAAAAGTTTATGGAGACATAAATGTCTTGTTTGTGGTGACAGGACACCATTCAGGAGCTGGAATCTGCTCTTCGGAGCACAAAAGGTGAGATGTCCCGCCACCTGCGGGAATACCAGGACCTGCTGAATGTCAAGATGGCACTGGACATTGAGATCGCAGCCTACAGGTGAGACTCAGAACTATTTTCATATGATGTCATAAGTTGATACTTTTAGAAATGTTCCATCCTTATCCATATATGGTCGTTCCCAACAGGAAGCTGCTGGAAGGTGAGGAATGCCGTCTGAGCTCTGTGAGCGGAGCCATGCTGCAGTCCGCCTACTCTTATCCATCGAGCCGCACTTATGCCCTGAGCTCCTACAGGAGGAGCGTAGCCAAACCTGAGACAGAGGAAGAGGAAGAGGAGGAAGAGCAGGTAGAGGAGGAGGAGGAGGAGGAGAAGGAAGAAGGAGAGGAGGGAGCAGAGGAGGCCGAGGAAGGAGAAGAACAGGAAGAAGGAGGCGATGATGAGGAGGAGGAGGAGGAAGAGGAGGAGGAAAAGAAGGAAAAGGAGGATGAGAAGAAGGAAAAGGAAGAAAAGAAGAGTCCAAAGGAGAACGAGAAGGAGAAAGAGAAAGAAAAGGAGAAAGAGAAGGAAAAGGAGAAGAAGAGCGATAGCAAGGCAGATAGCAAGAGTGAAAAGGGGGACAGTAACAAAGGCGAAAAGGCCGCCGCGGTTAAGAGCAAGTAAAGCTGCGTATCATCACTGCTTCCGTCACATCCGTCTGGACACATCCCTCCATCATGTCCAACACACCTCATCTTCTCATCTTCACTTTCATTTCACAACGTATGGCTGATTTCACCTGCTGATGCATCAGGATATCTGCGCGAAAGCATCGAGTCGGTAACAAAAGCACTCAAACGGATGTTTTCGTATAGCACTATTATACAGAAACAGATTCAACAAGGTCTATGCAGAGCGTATATTTGCAGTAGTTCACCCAAAAATGACACTTTTTGTTGTCATTTCTTAGTTTCGATTTGTCATACAACAGAAGTGGATGCTTTCAAGCTTTCCAAAAAGCACCATAAAAATGTCAGAAAGATTGTCCATGCAATTCTGTATTCCAAGACTTCAAAAGTCACATGGTTTATTTATGACAGAAATCCTAAAACTTTGAAATCATGAGGTCGTGTTAGGATTGGTAATGTAATAGCCAAGTGCAAATGTGCGCTAAAAAGTGATTTGTGACCTCATATGGACCACTATTAGGCACCATTCACACAGAATATGTTTTTGCATCATATTGTTTTACGTAAACATGCACTAGATGGACAATGCATGACGCAGTGCCCTAAAAACGCATTGCTCAAATTAAACGAACCTTGATTTGTATTTCTTTTCCCCTTGCATCATACGTTTTTAAATGCAAAAACAATGTTCTGTGTGAATCGCACCCTTCTGTGTACCTTTTTGGGCACTGTGCACTTCTTTTGTATGGAAAAGAGGAACTGTTAGGCCCTGTCCCAAATGGAGTGCTTCATATGCACTTTATGTCTTGTGGACTTACAATGGCTGCTGCATAACCACTTTGGATTTTAGGATTCAGAAGGGTGTTCCACAAGTGTTAAAGGTGCCATTTGGGACATGGCCTTTAGTCTAAGCTACTTGGGTTGTTCAAACTCAGTCCTTGAGAGTTTAGCTCCAACTTACTGCAACACACCTGCCTGGACGTTTCTAGTGTGCTTAGTAAGACCTTGGTTAGCTCGGTTCAGGTGTGTTTAATTTGGGTTGGAGCAATGGCCCTCCAGGAGCAGGATTGGACACCCCTGGTCTAAGCTATTCTTTGTGACAATAATACAGAAAGATTAGATTAAATGATGACAAAATGTTCATTTTCGTGTCAAGATGGCAATTTAAGTGCAGATCAGATGGCAAGACCCCATTCACACCTGGTGTTCATTAGTAATGCAGGACAGCACAAAGGAAGGTGATGCCATCAAGGCAAAATGAACTGGTTCCAACCTCTCGGTGCTATTTGATTTAAAAAATAAGTGAGTTTGGACTTTGGAAGAGCTAATTATTCACAGAGCAACAGCATATCCATTATATAGAGCTTCACTCAAGTCTTGAATGTATGTCATGAGCCAAGCACAGGAACAGGCCACATCTCCTGTTTTTTCCAGCGATATTAGGGCATCTATACCCACATGAACGAAATTGTCCAAGCTCATTTCATTAAGTTCACTCGTATAGGGTAAAGAATGTTCATTCACCTTCTCATGCAAAGCATGCATCATTTTTTAACTTTAATGAATGCATCCGGCCATCCCTTCATGGTTTCCGCAATTGCAATGGTCACAGCACGGCAAACGTGGCGGCATGGAGTTCATCATGTTTGGTGGGATTAAAGATCAAATATTTATGGATTGCTTGGGGAGGGTTTCAATGTTTAGATTTTGGAGAGAGGAGTGCAACTGTAGTGTGGGAAAATCCTTCTGCAATTTAGATTCTGACGCTTTAGACGACGACTGCTGCTAAATATCCCTCTATTCCTTGTTGTGTTCAAAAATGACCTCCTCTTGATTGATTCATTTGTAATGGAGCAGATCTCACTGTTTCTGAAGTAAATCTTCCTCTGTCTTCTTTTCTCTTTCTCGATGTCTTTCTTCCACTTTCTCTTTCTAATCTGTGGCATGTCTTCCCTCTGAAATTAGATGAGGTTCCTCCCTTTAGCTCTTTCCTTTAGTGTTTCTGTGCACAAATAGATACATTTCATGAACAAATGTCCAGGTTTCCCCTGAAATCAAAAGGAAAAAAAATTGCATAATGAAAATGAAGACGCGCCCCCTCCCAATGTAGCGAACAGAGAATGTTCTCAGAAATTTGGCTAAAGCTCTGTCAAGGAAAGAAAGAGCAAACATTCTTTCAGTAACATTAGTAGAAGGTTTGGTCAGAGTTATCTGGTCTTTAATAATGCTCTCATAATGTTAGCCAAAAACATTATTTATACATTGAAACTTTTTTTCTGAAACCGTTCTAGATTGTCGTCTAATGTTTTTGAAATGTTTCAGAACATTCAGAGAACATTAGTAATAAAAAAGTAACGTTCCCGGGAGTTAAGAGAACTTTAAAGCTACACTGTGTGATTTTTACCGCCATCTAGCGGTGAAAAGGTATATGACCATCCAGTGAATATTAGTTTCTGTTCCTCTCAATTCCGATTTCGTTTTAACTCCCACGGTGGCCAATGTAGTCCAAGATTAACATGGCTT
Organism: Pimephales promelas; assembly: GCF_988280905.1. Taxonomy (NCBI): domain Eukaryota; kingdom Metazoa; phylum Chordata; class Actinopteri; order Cypriniformes; family Leuciscidae; genus Pimephales; species Pimephales promelas. The sequence goes on from NC_142772.1 coordinate 43,091,285, forward strand.
CCATTTCGGCCTCGTCCATGAGTGTTAACTTAAACGTAAACGCGAAAGGCGAAGCTTGAATTAACGGGTATGTCCCTCTTTGGCTAATGTACTTTCAAGATAGAGGGGCAACATGGCCACCGACACTAGAACCCCTTACCCGTATGTATTTTCAATGGCTTATTATACACTCACGAGAATACTTTATTACTTGAACGAAGTAAAAATACATTAATGAGCACATATATTTTTGAAAGAAGTAAGTGTTTTTAGCTAAGAATAAACTTACTGTGTTACAGCGAAAATGTAATACAATTATTTGATTTCAGTCAATTAATGGAGCCTTTTCATATTTCCAGGGTTCTCAGAAGTCGGATAGTTGGGTAAACTTCTAGGGTAGGTGACAAAAAAATATAATTTTTGTATTACCATTTGCTCTAATAGCAAAATTAACGATCTGTGAGAGAGTTTCCACAACTTTCCAAAAGGGGGAAAAAATAAAGAGAGATTGATTAGGTAAGAAAGATGCGGTCACTCCCGCAGCCATTTGTTGTCGGGTTGATTTGTTTTTGCAGAAGAGCTTTCAGGCTTCAGGAAGCACAGGAAAGAAGACAGGCTGGCTATAGAAAGGGCAGAGGGGTCACGACCGTCACACTACAGCCATAGAGGAGCTATTCACCTTCACGTTAGTACTCGAGATAAACAGCCACTACAAGAACCCATTCAGACAGCTATATCAACCACCTCCAATGACCCTTCACAAGGCAGGCCTGCTTGATCGATGATTACAGGACGCAGATTCTGTGACATTATGGGTTGGTGTCGCGTTTTATCAATTTAGATTTATTTACAGCTGTGAGAAAGCATCGGGATTGATTCTAAAATGCGATCTGATCTTCATTTGTCACAATAAATAACCTTATAAAGAACAAACAGCACTTTGCTAAATCTTTAACAAATGATTACAAATTCAACATCATAGATGGAAATATAACTAATGAATCCAGTATTTTGGTTAATGCGTCTTAAATGCGTGTTTTGTGCATAAACCTTTCTGCAAATAAAGAGTTAAATGCCTGCCCACAGAATACTGTTGTAGTTAGTAGTGTTTTGCTAGTGTTTAGCAAAATTGGGTATTTGATTCAATGTGTCCCTTTGACAAAGACTGACTGGAGATGCACCCGCATGATTCTTGATTTGAACTATTTCCATCAATGGTCTTGATTTTTTTTTATACAGTTTGATCAATATATATATATATATATATATATATGGCGATTGAAAAGACAGCTACATGTTGCCCAGATACGGCCCACATCTTGAATCCACATGTACTTGATGTGGCGCGGATCTGGTCCAACACTGTGTTGCTGTCTGGGATGTGTTGTTTGTTAAATAAGACTTGCCCGATGAGACTGGATCACACTTCCGGAAAAATACCGTTCCAAAGAGTCCTTAAATTGTATATATGAGGAATTACTTTCTAAGAAAAGTCTATAAAGTCGTATTTTGAATTGCGCGTAATATATTGTTTTACATAGAGCTACATGAAATGATAATGTCCTGGCTGAAAATGACGGTGCATTTTCCATTTTTCAACTGATTTGTTTTCTTACACTGGAAAGTGTGGTGACAGTGATGTTAAAGTGAGTTTACTGTTTGGACTCATTTTTGCAGCGACCTTTGGGTTGTAAAAATAATCCAAATAGTAGGTCTGAGGGAGGAGCCAAGAGCAAGATTTCCATTAAATGTAAAGAAACAGTTGTTGCAATTCTTCATGAAATGAATAAATCAAGAGGAGTTTCAATTTGCATGGCTTGATTCACTTGGAGCTCGACAATATGAGGGGGTGGGATAGATTTGCTTGATGTGTGTAAAAATGTACGTAAATGCCTTAATCATGAATCTAAACTGCTTAATAGAGTCCTCACGTTTTGTGCATCTCGACGACACTGTTTCAGAGATGGTTCAGGAGTGCTGACACTTTAACTGTATGGCTGCTAACTGATACAGTGATGTCCCCCTTAAAGCCAAATAAAGCCATTTATCAACCAAACGTACCATGTGACCTCTTTGTCTCGTGTTATATCAAGAAAACACAACACGCACACGGTTGTTTTATTTAAAGACTTGATTTACTGATACATGAACATACTCTTAAAACTAAAGGTTCCAAGAGTGAACCTTTTTTCACAGTGATGGTGGAAGAACCATTTTGGGTTCCACAAAGAACATTGCAGTGAAGCGTGAATAAGTTTCCTAGTGCAAAGAACACATCTATCTATAAATTACAGGAATATCTCTCGAACCGTTAGTCCGATGGATTTCAAACTTGACAGGTGTCTTGCTATACGGGCATGAGTAAGTGCATTACCGGGTTTGACATTGTTTGGATTAGAAAAGCAAAAGATATCGTCAAATGTATCTGTAAAAGAAGCACACATTGAAGTTGTGGTTTGAAAAATAAACTAAGTCAGCTACACTGTTTACTTCCGAAGTAAAAAAGTAGTGATTCTTCTCGAGAAATGTAGCAATTAATTTCAAGTTTAGTATTTTACATTTATTACAATTTATTACAATGTAATTATACATTTATTACAGTGTTATTATCCATTTATTACAATCTAATTGAACATTTGTTACAGTGGTACACATTTGTTACATTATTATTATTATTAAATCGTTGATTCTTTTTGGAAAAGGCAGCGATACTTTTCTGAAAAGTAGCGATTCTTTTTTTAAAAAGGTATATTGATTTTTTCCGGAAAAAGAAGTGATTCACTACTTTCGAAAAAGTAGTGATTTAACTGAATCCGTAAGTCAGCTACACTGTTTAATTCAGCTACAATGTGAGTTTAGGCTCCTGTGTAATAGTAGCCTAGGCTATTCAGCAACTCAAACATACCAAACCAACAACAACTAAAAACACATAAAAACTGTTAATAATTCAGAAGGCTACCATGAGTTATACTAATAATACAGGCTTTGGTAAAAACATAATGAGAGTTTTGTCTCGAAAACTTTAAAAAGGTTTTAGTCTGACCGAAATGCATAGTTTTATTGCTGCATGTCATCTGAGGGAGACTAGACAGACCATATAAATTATGCATCTAGCAAATAACCATTCTGCTGACGGCACATCTCCTGATCTCGGCTAGACGAATCCGAACAACTCCAAAATGTAATGCTCTCAGCTCTTTGGGAATCAATCAGCTTTTTGGGAACTTATTTTTTGTTTTACATTGATGACAATGAAGACATTTGTAATAATGTTAAAAGATTTCTTTCAATTAAATGCTTTTGAACTTTCCATTCATCAAATCCTGAAACAAATGTTCCCATTTAACCACACAATGATTTTCTACATTACTAATAATAAGAAATGTTTCTTGAGCAGCAAATCATCATATTAGATTTCCTGTATTTTGGATAAAAAAAAAAAATGCAGCCTTGGTGAGTAAAATAGATTTTGCTCAAAAGCATTACAAAACCGTACTGACCCCAACAATTTTGAATGGAAGTGTAAATAGGAATTAGTCAAGTGAAGTCATTCTCATTTATATAGCGCTTTTAACAATGCAGATTGTTTCAAAGCAGCTTTACAATGATAAACTTAATATAATTTAAAGTAACAGAGATGGGTTTGGTTTTATAGCGGTTCTTAAATAATGTTATTTTCCAGCTGAAGTTAGTTTTGATTGATTCACTTGAAATGATCATTTGTTATTAAATTAGAGGCCGCTAAGTCGACACCGTTTTCTCTAAACAGACATTAAACGCGAACCTGTGAAAAACGGTGGCGTTCACATGCGCATTAACAATTGTTATGTGCGTTTAAGGTGATATAAGTGAGCAGGTTTGTAATTCCCTACAAACCATGCCTAAACCTCGGGATAAACAAAGACACTAAAATTAGCGTAGATGCCATTCTTCTTATGATGTAACGAGTATATCAGGATTTTCCCAGTTCCGGCTGACCTAATTTATGCAGCCTAACATTGAATTATATAATTATAAGTCGATAATGTATTATGTGTGAATGCTAGGACAAAGAGATGTGATTTAGTCTAGCTTTGAACTGACAGAGTATATCTGCTTCCTGGACAATGTTAGAAAGACTGTTGCAAAGTTTGGGTGCTAAATAGGAAAAGGATCAACCGCCAGCAGTCGTAGGTAAACTGGCCGGAACTTTGTGGAGGACTATAATGTGTTAAGAGCTCACTCAAGTAGTACTGGGTAGCTAAACCATTTAGTGTTTTGTAAGTAAGCCATATTTTGAAATGTATACAATGTTTATTAGGCAGCCAATGCAGTGTTGACAGAACTGGGCTAATATGGTCATACTTCCTGGTTCTGGTAAGAACTCGAGCTGCAATGTTTTGAACTAGCTGTAGTTTGTTTATTAAACGTGCAGGGCAACCACCCAGTAGAACATTACAATAATCTAGCCTTGAGGTCATAAACGCATTAACTAATTGTTCCGCATTTTTTAATGAGAGCATATGGCGTAATTTAGATATATTTTTAAGGTGGAATTGCGGTTTTACAGATTCTAGACACATGACTTTCAAATGAAAGATTGGTATCAAAGAGCACACCCAGGTTCTTAGCCGACGACGAAGACTTAACTTAACAGCCATCAAGTGTCAGTATTCTAGGCTGTTACGTGTGGAAGTTTTTTGTCCAATAATTAGAATCTCTGTTTTGTTTTGTTTTTTTTCAGAATTTAGTAGTAGGAAATTACTAGTCATCCAATTTTTTTTTTTACAACAGCTATGAATTCCGTTAATTTTGTGAATTGGTAAGTTTCATTAGATTTTGAAGAATATACAGCTGAGTATCATCAGCATAACAGTGAAAGCTAATTTCATGTTTCCCAATGATATCTCCTAATGGTAGCATGTACAGAGTGAACAGCAGCGGTCCTAGCACTGAGCCTTGTGGTACGCCATACTGAACTTGGGATTGATAAGACATCTCTTCATTTACTGCCACAAACTGATAGCGATCGGATAAGTATGATTTAAGCCATTCTAGTGCAATTTCACTAATGCCAACCTAGTTTTCAAAGAATGTTGTGGTCAGTTGTGTCAAATGTAACACTAACATCAAGTAACACTAATAGAGAGATACAACCATGAAAGGAAGATAAGAGCAAATAATTTGTGACTCTAATGAGAGCTGTCTCAGTACTATGGTATGGTCTAAATCCAGACAGATATCATTTCTATTATTATTTTGAGATAATTATTGACATTATTTGTGTCTTGCTATATGGTTATTTTCCAAAAAATAAAAAATAAATATTAAGAATCTTACATTATGCAAGAAAGAAAAAAAACTAGTTGTGGAAATCATTTTTTCTGGCACAACTCATAAATACAGTTTAGTAGTCTACAGAACATATTTTACCACAGAAAGATGTAGGTGATTAAGCCTATTTTTAATTTTAAGTCAAGCACAGACTCAAATCCTGAAATATTTCATCAGCTAAATTATTAAAAGACAGAGGATTCTTCTCAGAAGTGATTAAGGGCCAGAAACACCATTAAAAATGAACAGAGAATATTATTAGTCAGTTGTAGAGCAGAATAGTAATATTGAGATATTTATTCATGGCTAATGTAATGCCAGGACATACTAACTATAACACAAGGGAACAAGATTGAGACCTTTTTTTAAATATTTAAAAATAAAATTTTATAGAGGCCTACCTTTTTTAAATATATATATATTTATTTTTTATCTAAAATTTTTGACTATATATATATATATATATATATATATATATAGTCAAAAATTTTAGATCGGTAAGATTTTTTATGTTTTTAAAAGAAGTCTCTTCTGCTCACCTAGGCTGCAATTATTTGTTAAAAAAAAAAACAGTAATATTGTGAAATATTATTACAATTTAAAACAGTGGTTTTCTATGTGAATATATAGTTAAGTGTAATTTATTCCTGTGATCAAAGCTGAATTTACAGCATCATTACTCCAGTCTTCAGTGTCACATGATCCTACAGAAACTATTATAATATGATGCTCAAGAAACATTTATGATTATTATCCATGTTGAAAACAGTTTTTTACATTTTTTATTTCAGGATTCTTTGATTAATAAAAAGTTCAAAAGAACAGAATTGATCTGAAATGGACAGCTTTTGTAACATTAATCACTACCATTCAAAAGTTTAGGGTCAGTAAGAATTTATTTTTTATTTTTGGGGTAAAGAAATTAGAAAATACTTTAATTCATCAAGGATGAGTTAAATTGATGAAAAGTTGCAGTAAAGACATTTATAATGTTAGAAAAGATTATATTTTAAATAAATGCTGTTCTTTTGAACGTTCTATTCATCATAGAATTTTGGGGGGAAATGGTACACGACTGTTCAATATTGAAAATAATAATTTATGTTTTTGAGCATAAAATCAGCATATTAGAATGATTTCTGAAGGATCATGTAACACTGAAAACTGATGTGTAATCAACAACGGTAATGATGTTGAAAATTCAGCTTTCAAATTACATTTTAAAATATATTAAAATAGAAAACAGTCATTTTAAATTGCCATAATATTTCACAATATAACTGTTGTCATTTTTTTTTCATCAAATAAAGCAGCCTTGGTGAGCAGAAGAGACTTCATTTAAAAACATAAAAAAAACTTACTGATCTAAAACTTTTGACCGGTAGTGTGTGTATATATATATATATATATATATAGATATATATGTATATATAGATATTAATTTAGATACTTATATGAATTAAGTAGCCACTTATTTAAAACAGATCATATTTTAATACATGTAAATGCCCTATATCTGTCAGCGCATGGTGATGTTCAGGAGTGCAATGATGTTTAGAGTTAAAACAATATTTTGACAACTAGTTAAAAAAAACCTCAATGAAACGCTAAAAGCCTGCAGAACTGAATTATATTTGTGGGATTGGCAACTTTATCATTGATATTATTGTATCTTGTTCTCAGCCCTCTCCCTGCATTACTCTATTGCTATAAATAGGCTTCTGCACTGCAGATGTCCCATAAAGCAAAGCCTGCAGTCGTGTGTGAGATCTTGTTTTAATTCCCAGGTTAAAGCTGTTCGATCTCTCTCTCTCTCTCTCTCTCACACACACACACACACACACACACACACACAAGCATTGACTGCATAACTGATAGAGCATGACACAGCAGAACATTGAGGTGTGTATAGCACGCACAAACATGCTGCATGGTCGGTAAAAATATAACAAAGCAATAGTAATCATCACCTTGCTGCAGTTGTCTAGGACATTTGAAACCAACACTTTTGCTTTTGACATGAATCTTTAGGTTTGTGAATTTATAACTTAATTTTTCGCCCCCCCCCCCCCAAAAAAAAAAAACGTAAAGGGTAACACTGTCGTTTTCTTTTCTAGTCGAAATTTTGAGTTTTGATATCTCAGCTCTGGAAGGGTCTAGAGCCTTCATTGTTGCACTCAGGTCTAAGTCTCATGGCCCTCTATCAGGATCCAGAGTTTTGAGAAGATTGGGGATACTTAATTTTTCACCCCCCCCAAAAAAAACGTAAGGGGTAACACTGTCGTTTTTTTTTTTCTGGTCGAAATTTTGAGTTTCGATATCTCAGCTCTGGAATGGTCTAGAGCCTCCATTTTTGCACTCAGGTCTAAGTCTCGTGGCCCTCTATCAGAATCCAGAGTTTTGACAAGATTGGGGATACTTAATTTTTTGCCCAAAAAAAAAAAACGTAAGGGGCAACACTGTCGTTTTTTTTTCTGGTCGAAGTTTTGAGTTTCGATATCTCAGCTCTGGAAGGGTCTAGAGGCTCCATTTTTGCTCTCAGGTCTAAGTCTCGTGGCCCTCTATCAGAATCCAGAGTATTGAGAAGATTGGGGACACTTAATTTTTTTGCCCTCAAAAAAAAAAAAAACAACGTAAGGAGTAACACTTTCGGGGTTTTTTTCTGGTTGAAATTTTGAGTTTCGATATCTCAGCTTTGGAAGGGTTTAGAGCCTCCATTTTTGCACTCAGGTCTAAGTCTCGTGGCCCTCTATCAGAATCCAGAGTTTTGAGAAGATTGGGGATACTTAATTTTTTGCCCAAAATAAAAAAACCTAAGAGGTAACAGTGTCGTTTTTTTTCTGGTCGAAATTTTGAGTTTCGATATCTCAGCTCTGGAAGGGTCTAGAGACTTCATTGTTGCACTCAGGTCTAAGTCTCAAGGCCCTCTATCAGAATCCAGAGTTTTGAGAAGATTGGGGATACTTAATTTTTCGCCCCCCCAAAAAAAACGTAAGGGGTAACACTGTCGTTTTTTTTTCTGGTCGAAATTTTGAGTTTCGATATCTCAGCTCTGGAAGGGTCTAGAGCCTCCATTTTTGCACTCAGGTCTAAGTCTCAAGGCCCTCTATCAGAATCCAGAGTTTTGAGAAGATTGGGGATACTTAATTTTTCGCCCCCCCCCCCCCCCTAAAAAAACGTAAGAGGGTAACACTGTCGTTTTTTTCTGGTCGAAATTTTGAGTTTCGATATCTCAGCTCTGGAAGGGTCTAGAGCCTCCATTTCTGCGCTCAGGGCAAAGTCTCGCGGCCCTCTATCATAATCCAGAGTTTTGAGAAGATTGTAGAAACTTGATTTTTCGCCCGAAAACGCAAAAAAACATAAGGGGTAACACTGTCGTTTTTTTTTCGGGTCGAAATTTTGAGCTTCGATATCACAGCTCTGGAAGGGTCTAGAGCCTCCATTTTTGCGCTCAGGGCAAAGTCTCACGGCCCTCTATCATAATCCAGAGTTTTGAGAAGATTGTAGAAACTTGATTTTTCGCCCGAAAACACAAAAAAACGTAAGGGGTAACACTGTCGTTTTTTTTTCGGGTCGAAATTTTGAGTTTCGATATCTCAGCTCTGGAAGGGTCTAGAGCCTCCATTTTTGCGCTCAGGCCAAAGTCTCGCGGCCCTCTATCAGAATCCAGAGTTTTGAGAAGATTGGAGAAACTTGATTTTTCGCCCGAAAACGAAAAAAAACGTAAGGGGTAACACTGTCGTTTTTTTTTCGGGTCGAAATTTTGAGTTTTGATATCTCAGCTCTGGAAGGGTCTAGAGCCTCCATTTTTGAGCTCAGGGCAAAGTCTCGCGGCCCTCTATCATAATCCAGAGTTTTGAGAACATTGGGGATACTTAATTTTTCGCCCGAAAACGAAAAAAAACGTAAGGGGTAACACTGTCGTTTTTTTTTCGGGTCGAAATTTTGAGTTTTGATATCTCAGCTCTGGAAGGGTCTAGAGCCTCCATTTTTGCGCTCAGGGCAAAGTCTCGCGGCCCTCTATCATAATCCAGAGTTTTGAGAAGATTGGGGATACTTAATTTTTCGCCCGAAAACGCAAAAAAACGTAAGGGGTAACACTGTCGTTTTTTTTTCAGGTCGAAATTTTGAGTTTCGATATCTCAGCTCTGGAAGGGTCTAGAGCCTCCATTTTTGCGGTCAGGCCAAAATCTCGCGGCCCTCTATCATAATCCAGAGTTTTGAGAAGATTGGAGAAACTTGATTTTTCGCCCGAAAACGCAAAAAAAACGTAAGGGGTAACACTGTCGTTTTTTTTTCGGGTCGAAATTTTGAGTTTCGATATCTCAGCTCTGGAAGGGTCTAGAGCCTCCATTTTTGCGCTCAGGGCAAAGTCTCGCGGCCCTCTATCATAATCCAGAGTTTTGAGAAGATTGGAGAAACTTGATTTTTCGCCCGAAAACACAAAAAAACGTAAGGGGTAACACTGTCGTTTTTTTTTCGGGTCGAAATTTTGAGTTTCGATATCTCAGCTCTGGAAGGGTCTAGAGCCTCCATTTTTGCGCTCAGGGCAAAGTCTCGCGGCCCTCTATCATAATCCAGAGTTTTGAGAAGATTGGAGAAACTTGATTTTTCGCCCGAAAACGAAAAAAAACGTAAGGGGTAACACTGTCAATTTTTTTTCGGGTCGAAATTTTGAGTTTCGATATCTCAGCTCTGGAAGGGTCTAGAGCCTCCATTTTTGCTCTCAGGCCAAAGTCTCGCGGCCCTCTATCATAATCCAGAGTTTTGAGACGATTGGAGAGATATCGAAACTCAAAATTTCGACCCGAAAAAAAAACGACAGTGTTACCCCTTACGTTTTATTTTTTGGGCGAAAAATTAAGTATCCCCAATCTTCTCAAAACTCTGGATTATGATAGAGGGCCGCGAGACTTTGCCCTGAGCGCAAAAATGGAGGCTCTAGACCCTTCCAGAGCTGAGATATCGAAACTCAAAATTTCGACCCGAAAAAAAGCGACAGTGTTACCCCTTACGTTTTTTTGCGTTTTCGGGCGAAAAATCAAGTTTCTCCAATCTTCTCAAAACTCTGGATTATGATAGAGGGCCGCGAGACTTTGGCCTGACCGCAAAAATGGAGGTTCTAGACCCTTCCAGAGCTGAGATATCGAAACTCAAAATTTCGACCCGAAAAAAAAACGACAGTGTTACCCCTTACGTTTTTTTGTGTTTTCGGGCGAAAAATCAAGTTTCTCCAATCTTCTCAAAACTCTGGATTATGATAGAGGGCCGCGAGACTTTGGTCTGAGCGCAAAAATGGAGGCTCTAGACCCTTCCAGAGCTGAGATATCGAAACGCAAAATTTCGACCCGAAAAAAAAACGACAGTGTTACCCCTTACGTTTTTTTGCGTTTTCGGGCGAAAAATCAAGTTTCTACAATCTTCTCAAAACTCTGGATTATGATAGAGGGCCGCGAGACTTTGCCCTGAGCGCAGAAATGGAGGCTCTAGACCCTTCCAGAGCAGAGATATCGAAACTCAAAATTTCAACCAGAAAAAAAAACGACAGTGTTACCCCTTACGTTTTTTTGCGTTTTCGGGCGAAAAATCAAGTTTCTCCAATCTTCTCAAAACTCTGGATTATGATAGAGGGCCGCGAGACTTTGCCCTGAGCGCAAAAATGGAGGCTCTAGACCCTTCCAGAGCTGAGATATCGAAACTCAAAATTTCGACCCGAAAAAAAAACGACAGTGTTACCCCTTACGTTTTTTTGCGTTTTCGGGCGAAAAATCAAGTTTCTCCAATCTTCTCAAAACTCTGGATTATGATAGAGGGCCGCGAGACTTTGCCCTGAGCACAAAAATGGAGGCTCTAGACCCTTCCAGAGCTGAGATATCAAAACTCAAAATTTCGACCCGAAAAAAAAAACGACAGTGTTACCCCTTTACGTTTTTTTGCGTTTTCGGGCGAAAAATCTAGTTTCTCCAATCTTCTCAAAACTCTGGATTATGATAGAGGGCCGCGAGACTTTGGCCTGAGCGCAAAAATGGAGGCTCTAGACCCTTCCAGAGCTGAGATATCGAAACTCAAAATTTCGACCCGAAAAAAAAACGACAGTGTTACCCCTTACGTTTTTTTGCGTTTTCGGGCGAAAAATCAAGTTTCTCCGATCTTCTCAAAACTCTGGATTATGATAGAGGGCCGCGAGACTTTGCCCTGAGCGCAAAAATGGAGGCTCTAGACCCTTCCAGAGCTGAGATATCGAAACTCAAAATTTCGACCCGAAAAAAAAACGACAGTGTTACCCCTTACGTTTTTTTGCGTTTTCGGGCGAAAAATCAAGTTTCTCCAATCTTCTCAAAACTCTGGATTATGATAGAGGGCCGCGAGACTTTGCCCTGAGCGCAAAAATGGAGGCTCTAGACCCTTCCAGAGCTGAGATATCGAAACTCAAAATTTCGACCCGAAAAAAAAACGACAGTGTTACCCCTTACGTTTTTTTGCGTTTTCAGGCGAAAAATCAAGTTTCTCCAATCTTCTCAAAACTCTGGATTATGATAGAGGGCCGCGAGACTTTGCCCTGAGCGCAAAAATGGAGGCTCTAGACCCTTCCAGAGCTGAGATATCGAAACTCAAAATTTCGACCCGAAAAAAAAACGACAGTGTTACCCCTTACGTTTTTTTGCGTTTTCGGGCGAAAAATCAAGTTTCTCCGATCTTCTCAAAACTCTGGATTATGATAGAGGGCCGCGAGACTTTGCCCTGAGCGCAAAAATGGAGGCTCTAGACCCTTCCAGAGCTGAGATATCGAAACTCAAAATTTCGACCCGAAAAAAAAACGACAGTGTTACCCCTTACGTTTTTTTGCGTTTTCGGGCGAAAAATCAAGTTTCTCCAATCTTCTCAAAACTCTGGATTATGATAGAGGGCCGCGAGACTTTGCCCTGAGCGCAAAAATGGAGGCTCTAGACCCTTCCAGAGCTGAGATATCGAAACTCAAAATTTCGACCCGAAAAAAAAACGACAGTGTTACCCCTTACGTTTTTTTGCGTTTTCGTGCGAAAAATCAAGTTTCTCCAATCTTCTCAAAACTCTGGATTATGATAGAGGGCCGCGAGACTTTGGCCTGAGCGCAAAAATGGAGGCTCTAGACCCTTCCAGAGCTGAGATATCGAAACTCAAAATTTCGACCCGAAAAAAAAACGACAGTGTTACCCCTTACGTTTTTTTGCGTTTTCGGGCGAAAAATCAAGTTTCTCGATCCTCTCAAAACTCTGGATTATGATAGAGGGCCGCGAGACTTTGCCCTGAGCGCAAAAATGGAGGCTCTAGACCCTTCCAGAGCTGAGATATCGAAACTCAAAATTTCGACCCGAAAAAAAAACGACAGTGTTACCCCTTACGTTTTTTTGCGTTTTCGGGCGAAAAATCAAGTTTCTCCAATCTTCTCAAAACTCTGGATTATGATAGAGGGCCGCGAGACTTTGCCCTGAGCGCAAAAATGGAGGCTCTAGACCCTTCCAGAGCTGAGATATCGAAACTCAAAATTTCGACCCGAAAAAAAAACGACAGTGTTACCCCTTACGTTTTTTTTTTGGGCGAAAAATTAAGTATCCCCAATCTTCTCAAAACTCTGGATTATGATAGAGGGCCGCGAGACTTTGCCCTGAGCGCAAAAATGGAGGCTCTAGACCCTTCCAGAGCTGAGATATCAAAACTCAAAATTTCGACCCGAAAAAAAAAAACGACAGTGTTACCCCTTACGTTTTTTTGCGTTTTCGGGCGAAAAATCAAGTTTCTCCAATCTTCTCAAAACTCTGGATTATGATAGAGGGCCGCGAGACTTTGCCCTGAGCGCAAAAATGGAGGCTCTAGACCCTTCCAGAGCTGAGATATCGAAACTCAAAATTTCGACCCGAAAAAAAAACGACAGTGTTACCCCTTACGTTTTTTTTTGGGCGAAAAATTAAGTATCCCCAATCTTCTCAAAACTCTGGATTATGATAGAGGGCCGCGAGACTTTGCCCTGAGCGCAAAAATGGAGGCTCTAGACCCTTCCAGAGCTGAGATATCGAAACTCAAAATTTCGACCCGAAAAAAAAACGACAGTGTTACCCCTTACGTTTTTTTGCGTTTTCGGGCGAAAAATCAAGTTTCTCCAATCTTCTCAAAACTCTGGATTATGATAGAGGGCCGCGAGACTTTGGCCTGAGAGCAAAAATGGAGGCTCTAGACCCTTCCAGAGCTGAGATATCGAAACTCAAAATGTCGACCCGAAAAAAAAACGACAGTGTTACCCCTTACGTTTTTTTGCGTTTTCGGGCGAAAAATCAAGTTTCTCCAATCTTCTCAAAACTCTGGATTATGATAGAGGGCCGCGAGACTTTGCCCTGAGCGCAAAAATGGAGGCTCTAGACCCTTCCAGAGCTGAGATATCGAAACTCAAAATTTCGACCCGAAAAAAAAACGACAGTGTTACCCCTTACGTTTTTTTGCGTTTTCGGGCGAAAAATCAAGTTTCTCCAATCTTCTCAAAACTCTGGATTATGATAGAGGGCCGCAAAACTTTGCCCTGAGCACAAAAATGGAGGCTCTAGACCCTTCCAGAGCTGAGATATCAAAACTCAAAATTTCGACCCGAAAAAAAAAACGACAGTGTTACCCCTTTACGTTTTTTTGCGTTTTCGGGCGAAAAATCTAGTTCCTCCAATCTTCTCAAAACTCTGGATTATGATAGAGGGCCGCGAGACTTTGGCCTGAGCGCAAAAATGGAGGCTCTAGACCCTTCCAGAGCTGAGATATCGAAACTCAAAATTTCGACCCGAAAAAAAAAACGACAGTGTTACCCCTTACGTTTTTCGGGCGAAAAATCAAGTTTCTCCAATCTTCTCAAAACTCTGGATTATGATAGAGGGCCGCGAGACTTTGCCCTGAGCGCAAAAATGGAGGCTCTAGACCCTTCCAGAGCTGTGATATCGAAGCTCAAAATTTCGACCCGAAAAAAAAACGACAGTGTTACCCCTTACGTTTTTTTGCGTTTTCGGGCGAAAAATCAAGTTTCTCCAATCTTCTCAAAACTCTGGATTATGATAGAGGGCCGCGAGACTTTGCCCTGAGCGCAAAAATGGAGGCTCTAGACCCTTCCAGAGCTGAGATATCGAAACTAAAAATTTCGACCCGAAAAAAAAAACGACAGTGTTACCCCTTACGTTTTTTTGCGTTTTTCGGGCGAAAAATCAAGTTTCTCCAATCTTCTCAAAACTCTGGATTATGATAGAGGGCCGCGAGACTTTGCCCTGAGCGCAAAAATGGAGGCTCTAGACCCTTCCAGAGCTGAGATATCGAAACTCAAAATTTCGACCCGAAAAAAAAACGACAGTGTTACCCCTTACGTTTTTTTTTTGGGCGAAAAATTAAGTATCCCCAATCTTCTCAAAACTCTGGATTATGATAGAGGGCCGCGAGACTTTGCCCTGAGCGCAAAAATGGAGGCTCTAGACCCTTCCAGAGCTGAGATATCGAAACTAAAAATTTCGACCCGAAAAAAAAAACGACAGTGTTACCCCTTACGTTTTTTTGCGTTTTTCGGGCGAAAAATCAAGTTTCTCCAATCTTCTCAAAACTCTGGATTATGATAGAGGGCCGCGAGACTTTGGCCTGAGAGCAAAAATGGAGGCTCTAGACCCTTCCAGAGCTGAGATATCGAAACTCAAAATGTCGACCCGAAAAAAAAACGACAGTGTTACCCCTTACGTTTTTTTGCGTTTTCGGGCGAAAAATCAAGTTTCTCCAATCTTCTCAAAACTCTGGATTATGATAGAGGGCCGCGAGACTTTGCCCTGAGCGCAAAAATGGAGGCTCTAGACCCTTCCAGAGCTGAGATATCGAAACTCAAAATTTCGACCCGAAAAAAAAACGACAGTGTTACCCCTTACGTTTTTTTGCGTTTTCGGGCGAAAAATCAAGTTTCTCCAATCTTCTCAAAACTCTGGATTATGATAGAGGGCCGCGAGACTTTGCCCTGAGCACAAAAATGGAGGCTCTAGACCCTTCCAGAGCTGAGATATCAAAACTCAAAATTTCGACCCGAAAAAAAAAACGACAGTGTTACCCCTTTACGTTTTTTTGCGTTTTCGGGCGAAAAATCTAGTTTCTCCAATCTTCTCAAAACTCTGGATTATGATAGAGGGCCGCGAGACTTTGGCCTGAGCGCAAAAATGGAGGCTCTAGACCCTTCCAGAGCTGAGATATCGAAACTCAAAATTTCGACCCGAAAAAAAAAACGACAGTGTTACCCCTTACGTTTTTCGGGCGAAAAATCAAGTTTCTCCAATCTTCTCAAAACTCTGGATTATGATAGAGGGCCGCGAGACTTTGCCCTGAGCGCAAAAATGGAGGCTCTAGACCCTTCCAGAGCTGAGATATCGAAACTCAAAATTTCGACCCGAAAAAAAAACGACAGTGTTACCCCTTACGTTTTTTTGCGTTTTCGGGCGAAAAATCAAGTTTCTCCAATCTTCTCAAAACTCTGGATTATGATAGAGGGCCGCGAGACTTTGCCCTGAGCGCAAAAATGGAGGCTCTAGACCCTTCCAGAGCTGAGATATCGAAACTCAAAATTTCGACCCGAAAAAAAAACGACAGTGTTACCCCTTACGTTTTTTTGCGTTTTCGTGCGAAAAATCAAGTTTCTCCAATCTTCTCAAAACTCTGGATTATGATAGAGGGCCGCGAGACTTTGGCCTGAGCGCAAAAATGGAGGCTCTAGACCCTTCCAGAGCTGAGATATCGAAACTCAAAATTTCGACCCGAAAAAAAAACGACAGTGTTACCCCTTACGTTTTTTTGCGTTTTCGGGCGAAAAATCAAGTTTCTCCAATCTTCTCAAAACTCTGGATTATGATAGAGGGCCGCGAGACTTTGCCCTGAGCGCAAAAATGGAGGCTCTAGACCCTTCCAGAGCTGAGATATCGAAACTAAAAATTTCGACCCGAAAAAAAAAAACGACAGTGTTACCCCTTACGTTTTTTTGCGTTTTTCGGGCGAAAAATCAAGTTTCTCCAATCTTCTCAAAACTCTGGATTATGATAGAGGGCCGCGAGACTTTGCCCTGAGCGCAAAAATGGAGGCTCTAGACCCTTCCAGAGCTGAGATATCGAAACTCAAAATTTCGACCCGAAAAAAAAACGACAGTGTTACCCCTTACGTTTTTTTTTTGGGCGAAAAATTAAGTATCCCCAATCTTCTCAAAACTCTGGATTATGATAGAGGGCCGCGAGACTTTGCCCTGAGCGCAAAAATGGAGGCTCTAGACCCTTCCAGAGCTGAGATATCAAAACTCAAAATTTCGACCCGAAAAAAAAAAACGACAGTGTTACCCCTTACGTTTTTTTGCGTTTTCGGGCGAAAAATCAAGTTTCTCCAATCTTCTCAAAACTCTGGATTATGATAGAGGGCCGCGAGACTTTGCCCTGAGCGCAAAAATGGAGGCTCTAGACCCTTCCAGAGCTGAGATATCGAAACTCAAAATTTCGACCCGAAAAAAAAACGACAGTGTTACCCCTTACGTTTTTTTTTGGGCGAAAAATTAAGTATCCCCAATCTTCTCAAAACTCTGGATTATGATAGAGGGCCGCGAGACTTTGCCCTGAGCGCAAAAATGGAGGCTCTAGACCCTTCCAGAGCTGAGATATCGAAACTCAAAATTTCGACCCGAAAAAAAAACGACAGTGTTACCCCTTACGTTTTTTTGCGTTTTCGGGCGAAAAATCAAGTTTCTCCAATCTTCTCAAAACTCTGGATTATGATAGAGGGCCGCAAAACTTTGCCCTGAGCACAAAAATGGAGGCTCTAGACCCTTCCAGAGCTGAGATATCAAAACTCAAAATTTCGACCCGAAAAAAAAAACGACAGTGTTACCCCTTTACGTTGTTTTGCGTTTTCGGGCGAAAAATCTAGTTCCTCCAATCTTCTCAAAACTCTGGATTATGATAGAGGGCCGCGAGACTTTGGCCTGAGCGCAAAAATGGAGGCTCTAGACCCTTCCAGAGCTGAGATATCGAAACTCAAAATTTCGACCCGAAAAAAAAAACGACAGTGTTACCCCTTACGTTTTTCGGGCGAAAAATCAAGTTTCTCCAATCTTCTCAAAACTCTGGATTATGATAGAGGGCCGCGAGACTTTGCCCTGAGCGCAAAAATGGAGGCTCTAGACCCTTCCAGAGCTGTGATATCGAAGCTCAAAATTTCGACCCGAAAAAAAAACGACAGTGTTACCCCTTACGTTTTTTTGCGTTTTCGGGCGAAAAATCAAGTTTCTCCAATCTTCTCAAAACTCTGGATTATGATAGAGGGCCGCGAGACTTTGCCCTGAGCGCAAAAATGGAGGCTCTAGACCCTTCCAGAGCTGAGATATCGAAACTAAAAATTTCGACCCGAAAAAAAAAAACGACAGTGTTACCCCTTACGTTTTTTTGCGTTTTTCGGGCGAAAAATCAAGTTTCTCCAATCTTCTCAAAACTCTGGATTATGATAGAGGGCCGCGAGACTTTGCCCTGAGCGCAAAAATGGAGGCTCTAGACCCTTCCAGAGCTGAGATATCGAAACTCAAAATTTCGACCCGAAAAAAAAACGACAGTGTTACCCCTTACGTTTTTTTTTTGGGCGAAAAATTAAGTATCCCCAATCTTCTCAAAACTCTGGATTATGATAGAGGGCCGCGAGACTTTGCCCTGAGCGCAAAAATGGAGGCTCTAGACCCTTCCAGAGCTGAGATATCGAAACTAAAAATTTCGACCCGAAAAAAAAAACGACAGTGTTACCCCTTACGTTTTTTTGCGTTTTTCGGGCGAAAAATCAAGTTTCTCCAATCTTCTCAAAACTCTGGATTATGATAGAGGGCCGCGAGACTTTGGCCTGAGAGCAAAAATGGAGGCTCTAGACCCTTCCAGAGCTGAGATATCGAAACTCAAAATGTCGACCCGAAAAAAAAACGACAGTGTTACCCCTTACGTTTTTTTGCGTTTTCGGGCGAAAAATCAAGTTTCTCCAATCTTCTCAAAACTCTGGATTATGATAGAGGGCCGCGAGACTTTGCCCTGAGCGCAAAAATGGAGGCTCTAGACCCTTCCAGAGCTGAGATATCGAAACTCAAAATTTCGACCCGAAAAAAAAACGACAGTGTTACCCCTTACGTTTTTTTGCGTTTTCGGGCGAAAAATCAAGTTTCTCCAATCTTCTCAAAACTCTGGATTATGATAGAGGGCCGCGAGACTTTGCCCTGAGCACAAAAATGGAGGCTCTAGACCCTTCCAGAGCTGAGATATCAAAACTCAAAATTTCGACCCGAAAAAAAAAACGACAGTGTTACCCCTTTACGTTTTTTTGCGTTTTCGGGCGAAAAATCTAGTTTCTCCAATCTTCTCAAAACTCTGGATTATGATAGAGGGCCGCGAGACTTTGGCCTGAGCGCAAAAATGGAGGCTCTAGACCCTTCCAGAGCTGAGATATCGAAACTCAAAATTTCGACCCGAAAAAAAAAACGACAGTGTTACCCCTTACGTTTTTCGGGCGAAAAATCAAGTTTCTCCAATCTTCTCAAAACTCTGGATTATGATAGAGGGCCGCGAGACTTTGCCCTGAGCGCAAAAATGGAGGCTCTAGACCCTTCCAGAGCTGAGATATCGAAACTCAAAATTTCGACCCGAAAAAAAAACGACAGTGTTACCCCTTACGTTTTTTTGCGTTTTCGGGCGAAAAATCAAGTTTCTCCAATCTTCTCAAAACTCTGGATTATGATAGAGGGCCGCGAGACTTTGCCCTGAGCGCAAAAATGGAGGCTCTAGACCCTTCCAGAGCTGAGATATCGAAACTCAAAATTTCGACCCGAAAAAAAAACGACAGTGTTACCCCTTACGTTTTTTTGCGTTTTCGTGCGAAAAATCAAGTTTCTCCAATCTTCTCAAAACTCTGGATTATGATAGAGGGCCGCGAGACTTTGGCCTGAGCGCAAAAATGGAGGCTCTAGACCCTTCCAGAGCTGAGATATCGAAACTCAAAATTTCGACCCGAAAAAAAAACGACAGTGTTACCCCTTACGTTTTTTTGCGTTTTCGGGCGAAAAATCAAGTTTCTCGATCCTCTCAAAACTCTGGATTATGATAGAGGGCCGCGAGACTTTGCCCTGAGCGCAAAAATGGAGGCTCTAGACCCTTCCAGAGCTGAGATATCGAAACTCAAAATTTCGACCCGAAAAAAAAACGACAGTGTTACCCCTTACGTTTTTTTGCGTTTTCGGGCGAAAAATCAAGTTTCTCCAATCTTCTCAAAACTCTGGATTATGATAGAGGGCCGCGAGACTTTGCCCTGAGCGCAAAAATGGAGGCTCTAGACCCTTCCAGAGCTGAGATATCGAAACTCAAAATTTCGACCCGAAAAAAAAACGACAGTGTTACCCCTTACGTTTTTTTGCGTTTTCGGGCGAAAAATCAAGTTTCTCCAATCTTCTCAAAACTCTGGATTATGATAGAGGGCCGCGAGACTTTGCCCTGAGCGCAAAAATGGAGGCTCTAGACCCTTCCAGAGCTGAGATATCGAAACTAAAAATTTCGACCCGAAAAAAAAAACGACAGTGTTACCCCTTACGTTTTTTTGCGTTTTTCGGGCGAAAAATCAAGTTTCTCCAATCTTCTCAAAACTCTGGATTATGATAGAGGGCCGCGAGACTTTGCCCTGAGCGCAAAAATGGAGGCTCTAGACCCTTCCAGAGCTGAGATATCGAAACTCAAAATTTCGACCCGAAAAAAAAACGACAGTGTTACCCCTTACGTTTTTTTTTTGGGCGAAAAATTAAGTATCCCCAATCTTCTCAAAACTCTGGATTATGATAGAGGGCCGCGAGACTTTGCCCTGAGCGCAAAAATGGAGGCTCTAGACCCTTCCAGAGCTGAGATATCAAAACTCAAAATTTCGACCCGAAAAAAAAAAACGACAGTGTTACCCCTTACGTTTTTTTGCGTTTTCGGGCGAAAAATCAAGTTTCTCCAATCTTCTCAAAACTCTGGATTATGATAGAGGGCCGCGAGACTTTGCCCTGAGCGCAAAAATGGAGGCTCTAGACCCTTCCAGAGCTGAGATATCGAAACTCAAAATTTCGACCCGAAAAAAAAACGACAGTGTTACCCCTTACGTTTTTTTTTGGGCGAAAAATTAAGTATCCCCAATCTTCTCAAAACTCTGGATTATGATAGAGGGCCGCGAGACTTTGCCCTGAGCGCAAAAATGGAGGCTCTAGACCCTTCCAGAGCTGAGATATCGAAACTCAAAATTTCGACCCGAAAAAAAAACGACAGTGTTACCCCTTACGTTTTTTTGCGTTTTCGGGCGAAAAATCAAGTTTCTCCAATCTTCTCAAAACTCTGGATTATGATAGAGGGCCGCGAGACTTTGCCCTGAGCGCAAAAATGGAGGCTCTAGACCCTTCCAGAGCTGAGATATCGAAACTAAAAATTTCGACCCGAAAAAAAAAAACGACAGTGTTACCCCTTACGTTTTTTTGCGTTTTTCGGGCGAAAAATCAAGTTTCTCCAATCTTCTCAAAACTCTGGATTATGATAGAGGGCCGCGAGACTTTGCCCTGAGCGCAAAAATGGAGGCTCTAGACCCTTCCAGAGCTGAGATATCGAAACTAAAAATTTCGACCCGAAAAAAAAAACGACAGTGTTACCCCTTACGTTTTTTTGCGTTTTTCGGGCGAAAAATCAAGTTTCTCCAATCTTCTCAAAACTCTGGATTATGATAGAGGGCCGCGAGACTTTGCCCTGAGCGCAAAAATGGAGGCTCTAGACCCTTCCAGAGCTGAGATATCGAAACTCAAAATTTCGACCCGAAAAAAAAACGACAGTGTTACCCCTTACGTTTTTTTTTTGGGCGAAAAATTAAGTATCCCCAATCTTCTCAAAACTCTGGATTATGATAGAGGGCCGCGAGACTTTGCCCTGAGCGCAAAAATGGAGGCTCTAGACCCTTCCAGAGCTGAGATATCAAAACTCAAAATTTCGACCCGAAAAAAAAAACGACAGTGTTACCCCTTACGTTTTTTTGCGTTTTCGGGCGAAAAATCAAGTTTCTCCAATCTTCTCAAAACTCTGGATTATGATAGAGGGCCGCGAGACTTTGCCCTGAGCGCAAAAATGGAGGCTCTAGACCCTTCCAGAGCTGAGATATCGAAACTCAAAATTTCGACCCGAAAAAAAAACGACAGTGTTACCCCTTACGTTTTTTTTTGGGCGAAAAATTAAGTATCCCCAATCTTCTCAAAACTCTGGATTATGATAGAGGGCCGCGAGACTTTGCCCTGAGCGCAAAAATGGAGGCTCTAGACCCTTCCAGAGCTGAGATATCGAAACTCAAAATTTCGACCCGAAAAAAAAACGACAGTGTTACCCCTTACGTTTTTTTGCGTTTTCGGGCGAAAAATCAAGTTTCTCCAATCTTCTCAAAACTCTGGATTATGATAGAGGGCCGCGAGACTTTGGCCTGAGAGCAAAAATGGAGGCTCTAGACCCTTCCAGAGCTGAGATATCGAAACTCAAAATGTCGACCCGAAAAAAAAACGACAGTGTTACCCCTTACGTTTTTTTGCGTTTTCGGGCGAAAAATCAAGTTTCTCCAATCTTCTCAAAACTCTGGATTATGATAGAGGGCCGCGAGACTTTGCCCTGAGCGCAAAAATGGAGGCTCTAGACCCTTCCAGAGCTGAGATATCGAAACTCAAAATTTCGACCCGAAAAAAAAACGACAGTGTTACCCCTTACGTTTTTTTGCGTTTTCGGGCGAAAAATCAAGTTTCTCCAATCTTCTCAAAACTCTGGATTATGATAGAGGGCCGCAAAACTTTGCCCTGAGCACAAAAATGGAGGCTCTAGACCCTTCCAGAGCTGAGATATCAAAACTCAAAATTTCGACCCGAAAAAAAAAACGACAGTGTTACCCCTTTACGTTTTTTTGCGTTTTCGGGCGAAAAATCTAGTTCCTCCAATCTTCTCAAAACTCTGGATTATGATAGAGGGCCGCGAGACTTTGGCCTGAGCGCAAAAATGGAGGCTCTAGACCCTTCCAGAGCTGAGATATCGAAACTCAAAATTTCGACCCGAAAAAAAAAACGACAGTGTTACCCCTTACGTTTTTCGGGCGAAAAATCAAGTTTCTCCAATCTTCTCAAAACTCTGGATTATGATAGAGGGCCGCGAGACTTTGCCCTGAGCGCAAAAATGGAGGCTCTAGACCCTTCCAGAGCTGTGATATCGAAGCTCAAAATTTCGACCCGAAAAAAAAACGACAGTGTTACCCCTTACGTTTTTTTGCGTTTTCGGGCGAAAAATCAAGTTTCTCCAATCTTCTCAAAACTCTGGATTATGATAGAGGGCCGCGAGACTTTGCCCTGAGCGCAAAAATGGAGGCTCTAGACCCTTCCAGAGCTGAGATATCGAAACTAAAAATTTCGACCCGAAAAAAAAAAACGACAGTGTTACCCCTTACGTTTTTTTGCGTTTTTCGGGCGAAAAATCAAGTTTCTCCAATCTTCTCAAAACTCTGGATTATGATAGAGGGCCGCGAGACTTTGCCCTGAGCGCAAAAATGGAGGCTCTAGACCCTTCCAGAGCTGAGATATCGAAACTCAAAATTTCGACCCGAAAAAAAAACGACAGTGTTACCCCTTACGTTTTTTTTTTGGGCGAAAAATTAAGTATCCCCAATCTTCTCAAAACTCTGGATTATGATAGAGGGCCGCGAGACTTTGCCCTGAGCGCAAAAATGGAGGCTCTAGACCCTTCCAGAGCTGAGATATCGAAACTAAAAATTTCGACCCGAAAAAAAAAAACGACAGTGTTACCCCTTACGTTTTTTTGCGTTTTTCGGGCGAAAAATCAAGTTTCTCCAATCTTCTCAAAACTCTGGATTATGATAGAGGGCCGCGAGACTTTGGCCTGAGAGCAAAAATGGAGGCTCTAGACCCTTCCAGAGCTGAGATATCGAAACTCAAAATGTCGACCCGAAAAAAAAACGACAGTGTTACCCCTTACGTTTTTTTGCGTTTTCGGGCGAAAAATCAAGTTTCTCCAATCTTCTCAAAACTCTGGATTATGATAGAGGGCCGCGAGACTTTGCCCTGAGCGCAAAAATGGAGGCTCTAGACCCTTCCAGAGCTGAGATATCGAAACTCAAAATTTCGACCCGAAAAAAAAACGACAGTGTTACCCCTTACGTTTTTTTGCGTTTTCGGGCGAAAAATCAAGTTTCTCCAATCTTCTCAAAACTCTGGATTATGATAGAGGGCCGCGAGACTTTGCCCTGAGCACAAAAATGGAGGCTCTAGACCCTTCCAGAGCTGAGATATCAAAACTCAAAATTTCGACCCGAAAAAAAAAACGACAGTGTTACCCCTTTACGTTTTTTTGCGTTTTCGGGCGAAAAATCTAGTTTCTCCAATCTTCTCAAAACTCTGGATTATGATAGAGGGCCGCGAGACTTTGGCCTGAGCGCAAAAATGGAGGCTCTAGACCCTTCCAGAGCTGAGATATCGAAACTCAAAATTTCGACCCGAAAAAAAAAACGACAGTGTTACCCCTTACGTTTTTCGGGCGAAAAATCAAGTTTCTCCAATCTTCTCAAAACTCTGGATTATGATAGAGGGCCGCGAGACTTTGCCCTGAGCGCAAAAATGGAGGCTCTAGACCCTTCCAGAGCTGTGATATCGAAGCTCAAAATTTCGACCCGAAAAAAAAACGACAGTGTTACCCCTTACGTTTTTTTGCGTTTTCGGGCGAAAAATCAAGTTTCTCCAATCTTCTCAAAACTCTGGATTATGATAGAGGGCCGCGAGACTTTGCCCTGAGCGCAAAAATGGAGGCTCTAGACCCTTCCAGAGCTGAGATATCGAAACTAAAAATTTCGACCCGAAAAAAAAAACGACAGTGTTACCCCTTACGTTTTTTTGCGTTTTTCGGGCGAAAAATCAAGTTTCTCCAATCTTCTCAAAACTCTGGATTATGATAGAGGGCCGCGAGACTTTGCCCTGAGCGCAAAAATGGAGGCTCTAGACCCTTCCAGAGCTGAGATATCGAAACTCAAAATTTCGACCCGAAAAAAAAACGACAGTGTTACCCCTTACGTTTTTTTTTTGGGCGAAAAATTAAGTATCCCCAATCTTCTCAAAACTCTGGATTATGATAGAGGGCCGCGAGACTTTGCCCTGAGCGCAAAAATGGAGGCTCTAGACCCTTCCAGAGCTGAGATATCAAAACTCAAAATTTCGACCCGAAAAAAAAAACGACAGTGTTACCCCTTACGTTTTTTTGCGTTTTCGGGCGAAAAATCAAGTTTCTCCAATCTTCTCAAAACTCTGGATTATGATAGAGGGCCGCGAGACTTTGCCCTGAGCGCAAAAATGGAGGCTCTAGACCCTTCCAGAGCTGAGATATCGAAACTCAAAATTTCGACCCGAAAAAAAAACGACAGTGTTACCCCTTACGTTTTTTTTTTGGGCGAAAAATTAAGTATCCCCAATCTTCTCAAAACTCTGGATTATGATAGAGGGCCGCGAGACTTTGGCCTGAGAGCAAAAATGGAGGCTCTAGACCCTTCCAGAGCTGAGATATCGAAACTCAAAATGTCGACCCGAAAAAAAAACGACAGTGTTACCCCTTACGTTTTTTTGCGTTTTCGGGCGAAAAATCAAGTTTCTCCAATCTTCTCAAAACTCTGGATTATGATAGAGGGCCGCGAGACTTTGGCCTGAGAGCAAAAATGGAGGCTCTAGACCCTTCCAGAGCTGAGATATCGAAACTCAAAATGTCGACCCGAAAAAAAAACGACAGTGTTACCCCTTACGTTTTTTTGCGTTTTCGGGCGAAAAATCAAGTTTCTCCAATCTTCTCAAAACTCTGGATTATGATAGAGGGCCGCGAGACTTTGCCCTGAGCGCAAAAATGGAGGCTCTAGACCCTTCCAGAGCTGAGATATCGAAACTCAAAATTTCGACCCGAAAAAAAACCGACAGTGTTACCCCTTACGTTTTTTTGCGTTTTCGGGCGAAAAATCAAGTTTCTCCAATCTTCTCAAAACTCTGGATTATGATAGAGGGCCGCGAGACTTTGGCCTGAGCGCAAAAATGGAGGCTCTAGACCCTTCCAGAGCTGAGATATCGAAACTCAAAATTTCGACCCGAAAAAAAAACGACAGTGTTACCCCTTACGTTTTTTTGCGTTTTCAGGCGAAAAATCAAGTTTCTCCAATCTTCTCAAAACTCTGGATTATGATAGAGGGCCGCGAGACTTTGCCCTGAGCGCAAAAATGGAGGCTCTAGACCCTTCCAGAGCTGAGATATCGAAACTCAAAATTTCGACCCGAAAAAAAAACGACAGTGTTACCCCTTACGTTTTTTTGCGTTTTCGGGCGAAAAATCAAGTTTCTCCGATCTTCTCAAAACTCTGGATTATGATAGAGGGCCGCGAGACTTTGCCCTGAGCGCAAAAATGGAGGCTCTAGACCCTTCCAGAGCTGAGATATCGAAACTCAAAATTTCGACCCGAAAAAAAAACGACAGTGTTACCCCTTACGTTTTTTTGCGTTTTCGGGCGAAAAATCAAGTTTCTCCAATCTTCTCAAAACTCTGGATTATGATAGAGGGCCGCGAGACTTTGCCCTGAGCGCAAAAATGGAGGCTCTAGACCCTTCCAGAGCTGAGATATCGAAACTCAAAATTTCGACCCGAAAAAAAAACGACAGTGTTACCCCTTACGTTTTTTTGCGTTTTCGTGCGAAAAATCAAGTTTCTCCAATCTTCTCAAAACTCTGGATTATGATAGAGGGCCGCGAGACTTTGGCCTGAGCGCAAAAATGGAGGCTCTAGACCCTTCCAGAGCTGAGATATCGAAACTCAAAATTTCGACCCGAAAAAAAAACGACAGTGTTACCCCTTACGTTTTTTTGCGTTTTCGGGCGAAAAATCAAGTTTCTCCGATCCTCTCAAAACTCTGGATTATGATAGAGGGCCGCGAGAATTTGCCCTGAGCGCAAAAATGGAGGCTCTAGACCCTTCCAGAGCTGAGATATCGAAACTCAAAATTTCGACCCGAAAAAAAAACGACAGTGTTACCCCTTACGTTTTTTTGCGTTTTCGGGCGAAAAATCAAGTTTCTCCAATCTTCTCAAAACTCTGGATTATGATAGAGGGCCGCGAGACTTTGCCCTGAGCGCAAAAATGGAGGCTCTAGACCCTTCCAGAGCTGAGATATCGAAACTCAAAATTTCGACCCGAAAAAAAAACGACAGTGTTACCCCTTACGTTTTTTTGCGTTTTCGGGCGAAAAATCAAGTTTCTCCAATCTTCTCAAAACTCTGGATTATGATAGAGGGCCGCGAGACTTTGCCCTGAGCGCAAAAATGGAGGCTCTAGACCCTTCCAGAGCTGAGATATCGAAACTCAAAATTTCGACCCGAAAAAAAAAACGACAGTGTTACCCCTTACGTTTTTCGGGCGAAAAATCAAGTTTCTCCAATCTTCTCAAAACTCTGGATTATGATAGAGGGCCGCGAGACTTTGCCCTGAGCGCAAAAATGGAGGCTCTAGACCCTTCCAGAGCTGTGATATCGAAGCTCAAAATTTCGACCCGAAAAAAAAACGACAGTGTTACCCCTTACGTTTTTTTGCGTTTTCGGGCGAAAAATCAAGTTTATCCAATCTTCTCAAAACTCTGGATTATGATAGAGGGCCGCGAGACTTTGCCCTGAGCGCAAAAATGGAGGCTCTAGACCCTTCCAGAGCTGAGATATCGAAACTAAAAATTTCGACCCGAAAAAAAAAAACGACAGTGTTACCCCTTACGTTTTTTTGCGTTTTTCGGGCGAAAAATCAAGTTTCTCCAATCTTCTCAAAACTCTGGATTATGATAGAGGGCCGCGAGACTTTGCCCTGAGCGCAAAAATGGAGGCTCTAGACCCTTCCAGAGCTGAGATATCGAAACTCAAAATTTCGACCCGAAAAAAAAACGACAGTGTTACCCCTTACGTTTTTTTTTTGGGCGAAAAATTAAGTATCCCCAATCTTCTCAAAACTCTGGATTATGATAGAGGGCCGCGAGACTTTGCCCTGAGCGCAAAAATGGAGGCTCTAGACCCTTCCAGAGCTGAGATATCGAAACTCAAAATGTCGACCCGAAAAAAAAACGACAGTGTTACCCCTTACGTTTTTTTGCGTTTTCGGGCGAAAAATCAAGTTTCTCCAATCTTCTCAAAACTCTGGATTATGATAGAGGGCCGCGAGACTTTGCCCTGAGCGCAAAAATGGAGGCTCTAGACCCTTCCAGAGCTGAGATATCGAAACTCAAAATTTCGACCCGAAAAAAAAACGACAGTGTTACCCCTTACGTTTTTTTGCGTTTTCGGGCGAAAAATCAAGTTTCTCCAATCTTCTCAAAACTCTGGATTATGATAGAGGGCCGCGAGACTTTGCCCTGAGCACAAAAATGGAGGCTCTAGACCCTTCCAGAGCTGAGATATCAAAACTCAAAATTTCGACCCGAAAAAAAAAACGACAGTGTTACCCCTTTACGTTTTTTTGCGTTTTCGGGCGAAAAATCTAGTTTCTCCAATCTTCTCAAAACTCTGGATTATGATAGAGGGCCGCGAGACTTTGGCCTGAGCGCAAAAATGGAGGCTCTAGACCCTTCCAGAGCTGAGATATCGAAACTCAAAATTTCGACCCGAAAAAAAAAACGACAGTGTTACCCCTTACGTTTTTCGGGCGAAAAATCAAGTTTCTCCAATCTTCTCAAAACTCTGGATTATGATAGAGGGCCGCGAGACTTTGCCCTGAGCGCAAAAATGGAGGCTCTAGACCCTTCCAGAGCTGTGATATCGAAGCTCAAAATTTCGACCCGAAAAAAAAACGACAGTGTTACCCCTTACGTTTTTTTGCGTTTTCGGGCGAAAAATCAAGTTTCTCCAATCTTCTCAAAACTCTGGATTATGATAGAGGGCCGCGAGACTTTGCCCTGAGCGCAAAAATGGAGGCTCTAGACCCTTCCAGAGCTGAGATATCGAAACTAAAAATTTCGACCCGAAAAAAAAAACGACAGTGTTACCCCTTACGTTTTTTTGCGTTTTTCGGGCGAAAAATCAAGTTTCTCCAATCTTCTCAAAACTCTGGATTATGATAGAGGGCCGCGAGACTTTGCCCTGAGCGCAAAAATGGAGGCTCTAGACCCTTCCAGAGCTGAGATATCGAAACTCAAAATTTCGACCCGAAAAAAAAACGACAGTGTTACCCCTTACGTTTTTTTTTTGGGCGAAAAATTAAGTATCCCCAATCTTCTCAAAACTCTGGATTATGATAGAGGGCCGCGAGACTTTGCCCTGAGCGCAAAAATGGAGGCTCTAGACCCTTCCAGAGCTGAGATATCAAAACTCAAAATTTCGACCCGAAAAAAAAAACGACAGTGTTACCCCTTACGTTTTTTTGCGTTTTCGGGCGAAAAATCAAGTTTCTCCAATCTTCTCAAAACTCTGGATTATGATAGAGGGCCGCGAGACTTTGCCCTGAGCGCAAAAATGGAGGCTCTAGACCCTTCCAGAGCTGAGATATCGAAACTCAAAATTTCGACCCGAAAAAAAAACGACAGTGTTACCCCTTACGTTTTTTTTTGGGCGAAAAATTAAGTATCCCCAATCTTCTCAAAACTCTGGATTATGATAGAGGGCCGCGAGACTTTGCCCTGAGCGCAAAAATGGAGGCTCTAGACCCTTCCAGAGCTGAGATATCGAAACTCAAAATTTCGACCCGAAAAAAAAACGACAGTGTTACCCCTTACGTTTTTTTGCGTTTTCGGGCGAAAAATCAAGTTTCTCCAATCTTCTCAAAACTCTGGATTATGATAGAGGGCCGCGAGACTTTGGCCTGAGAGCAAAAATGGAGGCTCTAGACCCTTCCAGAGCTGAGATATCGAAACTCAAAATGTCGACCCGAAAAAAAAACGACAGTGTTACCCCTTACGTTTTTTTGCGTTTTCGGGCGAAAAATCAAGTTTCTCCAATCTTCTCAAAACTCTGGATTATGATAGAGGGCCGCGAGACTTTGCCCTGAGCGCAAAAATGGAGGCTCTAGACCCTTCCAGAGCTGAGATATCGAAACTCAAAATTTCGACCCGAAAAAAAACCGACAGTGTTACCCCTTACGTTTTTTTGCGTTTTCGGGCGAAAAATCAAGTTTCTCCAATCTTCTCAAAACTCTGGATTATGATAGAGGGCCGCGAGACTTTGGCCTGAGCGCAAAAATGGAGGCTCTAGACCCTTCCAGAGCTGAGATATCGAAACTCAAAATTTCGACCCGAAAAAAAAACGACAGTGTTACCCCTTACGTTTTTTTTTTGGGCGAAAAATTAAGTATCCCCAATCTTCTCAAAACTCTGGATTATGATAGAGGGCCGCGAGACTTTGCCCTGAGCGCAAAAATGGAGGCTCTAGACCCTTCCAGAGCTGAGATATCAAAACTCAAAATTTCGACCCGAAAAAAAAAACGACAGTGTTACCCCTTACGTTTTTTTGCGTTTTCGGGCGAAAAATCAAGTTTCTCCAATCTTCTCAAAACTCTGGATTATGATAGAGGGCCGCGAGACTTTGCCCTGAGCGCAAAAATGGAGGCTCTAGACCCTTCCAGAGCTGAGATATCGAAACTCAAAATTTCGACCCGAAAAAAAAACGACAGTGTTACCCCTTACGTTTTTTTTTGGGCGAAAAATTAAGTATCCCCAATCTTCTCAAAACTCTGGATTATGATAGAGGGCCGCGAGACTTTGCCCTGAGCGCAAAAATGGAGGCTCTAGACCCTTCCAGAGCTGAGATATCGAAACTCAAAATTTCGACCCGAAAAAAAAACGACAGTGTTACCCCTTACGTTTTTTTGCGTTTTCGGGCGAAAAATCAAGTTTCTCCAATCTTCTCAAAACTCTGGATTATGATAGAGGGCCGCGAGACTTTGGCCTGAGAGCAAAAATGGAGGCTCTAGACCCTTCCAGAGCTGAGATATCGAAACTCAAAATGTCGACCCGAAAAAAAAACGACAGTGTTACCCCTTACGTTTTTTTGCGTTTTCGGGCGAAAAATCAAGTTTCTCCAATCTTCTCAAAACTCTGGATTATGATAGAGGGCCGCGAGACTTTGCCCTGAGCGCAAAAATGGAGGCTCTAGACCCTTCCAGAGCTGAGATATCGAAACTCAAAATTTCGACCCGAAAAAAAACCGACAGTGTTACCCCTTACGTTTTTTTGCGTTTTCGGGCGAAAAATCAAGTTTCTCCAATCTTCTCAAAACTCTGGATTATGATAGAGGGCCGCGAGACTTTGGCCTGAGCGCAAAAATGGAGGCTCTAGACCCTTCCAGAGCTGAGATATCGAAACTCAAAATTTCGACCCGAAAAAAAAACGACAGTGTTACCCCTTACGTTTTTTTGCGTTTTCAGGCGAAAAATCAAGTTTCTCCAATCTTCTCAAAACTCTGGATTATGATAGAGGGCCGCGAGACTTTGCCCTGAGCGCAAAAATGGAGGCTCTAGACCCTTCCAGAGCTGAGATATCGAAACTCAAAATTTCGACCCGAAAAAAAAACGACAGTGTTACCCCTTACGTTTTTTTGCGTTTTCGGGCGAAAAATCAAGTTTCTCCGATCTTCTCAAAACTCTGGATTATGATAGAGGGCCGCGAGACTTTGCCCTGAGCGCAAAAATGGAGGCTCTAGACCCTTCCAGAGCTGAGATATCGAAACTCAAAATTTCGACCCGAAAAAAAAACGACAGTGTTACCCCTTACGTTTTTTTGCGTTTTCGGGCGAAAAATCAAGTTTCTCCAATCTTCTCAAAACTCTGGATTATGATAGAGGGCCGCGAGACTTTGCCCTGAGCGCAAAAATGGAGGCTCTAGACCCTTCCAGAGCTGAGATATCGAAACTCAAAATTTCGACCCGAAAAAAAAACGACAGTGTTACCCCTTACGTTTTTTTGCGTTTTCGTGCGAAAAATCAAGTTTCTCCAATCTTCTCAAAACTCTGGATTATGATAGAGGGCCGCGAGACTTTGGCCTGAGCGCAAAAATGGAGGCTCTAGACCCTTCCAGAGCTGAGATATCGAAACTCAAAATTTCGACCCGAAAAAAAAACGACAGTGTTACCCCTTACGTTTTTTTGCGTTTTCGGGCGAAAAATCAAGTTTCTCCGATCCTCTCAAAACTCTGGATTATGATAGAGGGCCGCGAGACTTTGCCCTGAGTGCAAAAATGGAGGCTCTAGACCCTTCCAGAGCTGAGATATCGAAACTCAAAATTTCGACCCGAAAAAAAAACGACAGTGTTACCCCTTACGTTTTTTTGCGTTTTCGGGCGAAAAATCAAGTTTCTCCAATCTTCTCAAAACTCTGGATTATGATAGAGGGCCGCGAGACTTTGCCCTGAGCGCAAAAATGGAGGCTCTAGACCCTTCCAGAGCTGAGATATCGAAACTCAAAATTTCGACCCGAAAAAAAAACGACAGTGTTACCCCTTACGTTTTTTTGCGTTTTCGGGCGAAAAATCAAGTTTCTCCAATCTTCTCAAAACTCTGGATTATGATAGAGGGCCGCGAGACTTTGCCCTGAGCGCAAAAATGGAGGCTCTAGACCCTTCCAGAGCTGAGATATCGAAACTCAAAATTTCGACCCGAAAAAAAAAACGACAGTGTTACCCCTTACGTTTTTCGGGCGAAAAATCAAGTTTCTCCAATCTTCTCAAAACTCTGGATTATGATAGAGGGCCGCGAGACTTTGCCCTGAGCGCAAAAATGGAGGCTCTAGACCCTTCCAGAGCTGTGATATCGAAGCTCAAAATTTCGACCCGAAAAAAAAACGACAGTGTTACCCCTTACGTTTTTTGCGTTTTCGGGCGAAAAATCAAGTTTCTCCAATCTTCTCAAAACTCTGGATTATGATAGAGGGCCGCGAGACTTTGCCCTGAGCGCAAAAATGGAGGCTCTAGACCCTTCCAGAGCTGAGATATCGAAACTAAAAATTTCGACCCGGAAAAAAAAAACGACAGTGTTACCCCTTACGTTTTTTTGCGTTTTTCGGGCGAAAAATCAAGTTTCTCCAATCTTCTCAAAACTCTGGATTATGATAGAGGGCCGCGAGACTTTGCCCTGAACGCAAAAATGGAGGCTCTAGACCCTTCCAGAGCTGAGATATCGAAACTCAAAATTTCGACCCGAAAAAAAAACGACAGTGTTACCCCTTACGTTTTTTTTTTGGGCGAAAAATTAAGTATCCCCAATCTTCTCAAAACTCTGGATTATGATAGAGGGCCGCGAGACTTTGCCTTGAGCGCAAAAATGGAGGCTCTAGACCCTTCCAGAGCTGAGATATCAAAACTCAAAATTTCGACCCGAAAAAAAAAACGACAGTGTTACCCCTTACGTTTTTTTGCGTTTTCGGGCGAAAAATCAAGTTTCTCCAATCTTCTCAAAACTCTGGATTATGATAGAGGGCCGCGAGACTTTGCCCTGAGCGCAAAAATGGAGGCTCTAGACCCTTCCAGAGCTGAGATATCGAAACTCAAAATTTCGACCCGAAAAAAAAACGACAGTGTTACCCCTTACGTTTTTTTTTGGGCGAAAAATTAAGTATCCCCAATCTTCTCAAAACTCTGGATTATGATAGAGGGCCGCGAGACTTTGCCCTGAGCGCAAAAATGGAGGCTCTAGACCCTTCCAGAGCTGAGATATCGAAACTCAAAATTTCGACCCGAAAAAAAAACGACAGTGTTACCCCTTACGTTTTTTTGCGTTTTCGGGCGAAAAATCAAGTTTCTCCAATCTTCTCAAAACTCTGGATTATGATAGAGGGCCGCGAGACTTTGGCCTGAGAGCAAAAATGGAGGCTCTAGACCCTTCCAGAGCTGAGATATCGAAACTCAAAATGTCGACCCGAAAAAAAAACGACAGTGTTACCCCTTACGTTTTTTTGCGTTTTCGGGCGAAAAATCAAGTTTCTCCAATCTTCTCAAAACTCTGGATTATGATAGAGGGCCGCGAGACTTTGCCCTGAGCGCAAAAATGGAGGCTCTAGACCCTTCCAGAGCTGAGATATCGAAACTCAAAATTTCGACCCGAAAAAAAACCGACAGTGTTACCCCTTACGTTTTTTTGCGTTTTCGGGCGAAAAATCAAGTTTCTCCAATCTTCTCAAAACTCTGGATTATGATAGAGGGCCGCGAGACTTTGGCCTGAGCGCAAAAATGGAGGCTCTAGACCCTTCCAGAGCTGAGATATCGAAACTCAAAATTTCGACCCGAAAAAAAAACGACAGTGTTACCCCTTACGTTTTTTTGCGTTTTCAGGCGAAAAATCAAGTTTCTCCAATCTTCTCAAAACTCTGGATTATGATAGAGGGCCGCGAGACTTTGCCCTGAGCGCAAAAATGGAGGCTCTAGACCCTTCCAGAGCTGAGATATCGAAACTAAAAATTTCGACCCGGAAAAAAAAAACGACAGTGTTACCCCTTACGTTTTTTTGCGTTTTTCGGGCGAAAAATCAAGTTTCTCCAATCTTCTCAAAACTCTGGATTATGATAGAGGGCCGCGAGACTTTGCCCTGAGCGCAAAAATGGAGGCTCTAGACCCTTCCAGAGCTGAGATATCGAAACTCAAAATTTCGACCCGAAAAAAAAACGACAGTGTTACCCCTTACGTTTTTTTTTTGGGCGAAAAATTAAGTATCCCCAATCTTCTCAAAACTCTGGATTATGATAGAGGGCCGCGAGACTTTGCCTTGAGCGCAAAAATGGAGGCTCTAGACCCTTCCAGAGCTGAGATATCAAAACTCAAAATTTCGACCCGAAAAAAAAAACGACAGTGTTACCCCTTACGTTTTTTTGCGTTTTCGGGCGAAAAATCAAGTTTCTCCAATCTTCTCAAAACTCTGGATTATGATAGAGGGCCGCGAGACTTTGCCCTGAGCGCAAAAATGGAGGCTCTAGACCCTTCCAGAGCTGAGATATCGAAACTCAAAATTTCGACCCGAAAAAAAAACGACAGTGTTACCCCTTACGTTTTTTTTTGGGCGAAAAATTAAGTATCCCCAATCTTCTCAAAACTCTGGATTATGATAGAGGGCCGCGAGACTTTGCCCTGAGCGCAAAAATGGAGGCTCTAGACCCTTCCAGAGCTGAGATATCGAAACTCAAAATTTCGACCCGAAAAAAAAACGACAGTGTTACCCCTTACGTTTTTTTGCGTTTTCGGGCGAAAAATCAAGTTTCTCCAATCTTATCAAAACTCTGGATTATGATAGAGGGCCGCGAGACTTTGGCCTGAGAGCAAAAATGGAGGCTCTAGACCCTTCCAGAGCTGAGATATCGAAACTCAAAATGTCGACCCGAAAAAAAAACGACAGTGTTACCCCTTACGTTTTTTTGCGTTTTCGGGCGAAAAATCAAGTTTCTCCAATCTTCTCAAAACTCTGGATTATGATAGAGGGCCGCGAGACTTTGCCCTGAGCGCAAAAATGGAGGCTCTAGACCCTTCCAGAGCTGAGATATCGAAACTCAAAATTTCGACCCGAAAAAAAACCGACAGTGTTACCCCTTACGTTTTTTTGCGTTTTCGGGCGAAAAATCAAGTTTCTCCAATCTTCTCAAAACTCTGGATTATGATAGAGGGCCGCGAGACTTTGGCCTGAGCGCAAAAATGGAGGCTCTAGACCCTTCCAGAGCTGAGATATCGAAACTCAAAATTTCGACCCGAAAAAAAAACGACAGTGTTACCCCTTACGTTTTTTTGCGTTTTCAGGCGAAAAATCAAGTTTCTCCAATCTTCTCAAAACTCTGGATTATGATAGAGGGCCGCGAGACTTTGCCCTGAGCGCAAAAATGGAGGCTCTAGACCCTTCCAGAGCTGAGATATCGAAACTCAAAATTTCGACCCGAAAAAAAAACGACAGTGTTACCCCTTACGTTTTTTTGCGTTTTCGGGCGAAAAATCAAGTTTCTCCGATCTTCTCAAAACTCTGGATTATGATAGAGGGCCGCGAGACTTTGCCCTGAGCGCAAAAATGGAGGCTCTAGACCCTTCCAGAGCTGAGATATCGAAACTCAAAATTTCGACCCGAAAAAAAAACGACAGTGTTACCCCTTACGTTTTTTTGCGTTTTCAGGCGAAAAATCAAGTTTCTCCAATCTTCTCAAAACTCTGGATTATGATAGAGGGCCGCGAGACTTTGCCCTGAGCGCAAAAATGGAGGCTCTAGACCCTTCCAGAGCTGAGATATCGAAACTCAAAATTTCGACCCGAAAAAAAAACGACAGTGTTACCCCTTACGTTTTTTTGCGTTTTCGGGCGAAAAATCAAGTTTCTCCAATCTTCTCAAAACTCTGGATTATGATAGAGGGCCGCGAGACTTTGCCCTGAGCGCAAAAATGGAGGCTCTAGACCCTTCCAGAGCTGAGATATCGAAACTCAAAATTTCGACCCGAAAAAAAAACGACAGTGTTACCCCTTACGTTTTTTTGCGTTTTCAGGCGAAAAATCAAGTTTCTCCAATCTTCTCAAAACTCTGGATTATGATAGAGGGCCGCGAGACTTTGACCTGAGCGCAAAAATGGAGGCTCTAGACCCTTCCAGAGCTGAGATATCGAAACTCAAAATTTCGACCCGAAAAAAAAAACGACAGTGTTACCCCTTACGTTTTTTTGCGTTTTCGGGCGAAAAATCAAGTTTCTCCAATCTTCTCAAAACTCTGGATTATGATAGAGGGCCGCGAGACTTTGCCCTGAGCGCAAAAATGGAGGCTCTAGACCCTTCCAGAGCTGAGATATCGAAACTCAAAATTTCGACCCGAAAAAAAAACCGACAGTGTTACCCCTTACGTTTTTTTGTGTTTTCGGGCGAAAAATCAAGTTTCTCCAATCTTCTCAAAACTCTGGATTATGATAGAGGGCCGCGAGACTTTGGCCTGAGCGCAAAAATGGAGGCTCTAGACCCTTCCAGAGCTGAGATATCGAAACTCAAAATTTCGACCCGAAAAAAAAACGACAGTGTTACCCCTTACGTTTTTTTGCGTTTTCAGGCGAAAAATCAAGTTTCTCCAATCTTCTCAAAACTCTGGATTATGATAGAGGGCCGCGAGACTTTGACCTGAGCGCAAAAATGGAGGCTCTAGACCCTTCCAGAGCTGAGATATCGAAACTCAAAATTTCGACCCGAAAAAAAAACGACAGTGTTACCCCTTACGTTTTTTTGCGTTTTCGGGCGAAAAATCAAGTTTCTCCAATCTTCTCAAAACTCTGGATTATGATAGAGGGCCGCGAGACTTTGCCCTGAGCGCAAAAATGGAGGCTCTAGACCCTTCCAGAGCTGAGATATCGAAACTCAAAATTTCGACCCGAAAAAAAAACGACAGTGTTACCCCTTACGTTTTTTTGCGTTTTCGGGCGAAAAATCAAGTTTCTACAATCTTCTCAAAACTCTGGATTATGATAGAGGGCCGCGAGACTTTGCCCTGAGCGCAGAAATGGAGGCTCTAGACCCTTCCAGAGCTGAGATATCGAAACTCAAAATTTCGACCCGAAAAAAAAAACGACAGTGTTACCCCTTACGTTTTTTTGCGTTTTCGGGCGAAAAATCAAGTTTCTCCAATCTTCTCAAAACTCTGGATTATGATAGAGGGCCGCGAGACTTTGCCCTGAGCGCAAAAATGGAGGCTCTAGACCCTTCCAGAGCTGAGATATCGAAACTCAAAATTTCGACCCGAAAAAAAAACGAGAGT
The DNA here is from genome assembly GCF_988280905.1 of Pimephales promelas. Classification (NCBI taxonomy): domain Eukaryota; kingdom Metazoa; phylum Chordata; class Actinopteri; order Cypriniformes; family Leuciscidae; genus Pimephales; species Pimephales promelas. The sequence goes on from NC_142772.1 coordinate 43,128,392, forward strand.
GTTACCCCTTACGTTTTTTTGCGTTTTCGGGCGAAAAATCAAGTTTCTCCAATCTTCTCAAAACTCTGGATTATGATAGAGGGCCGCGAGACTTTGCCCTGAGCACAAAAATGGAGGCTCTAGACCCTTCCAGAGCTGAGATATCAAAACTCAAAATTTCGACCCGAAAAAAAAAACGACAGTGTTACCCCTTACGTTTTTTTGCGTTTTCGGGCGAAAAATCAAGTTTCTACAATCTTCTCAAAACTCTGGATTATGATAGAGGGCCGCGAGACTTTGGCCTGAGCGCAAAAATGGAGGCTCTAGACCCTTCCAGAGCTGAGATATCGAAACTCAAAATTTCGACCCGAAAAAAAAAAACGACAGTGTTACCCCTTACGTTTTTCGGGCGAAAAATCAAGTTTCTCCAATCTTCTCAAAACTCTGGATTATGATAGAGGGCCGCGAGACTTTGCCCTGAGCGCAAAAATGGAGGCTCTAGACCCTTCCAGAGCTGAGATATCGAAACTCAAAATTTCGACCCGAAAAAAAAACGACAGTGTTACCCCTTACGTTTTTTTTTTGGGCGAAAAATTAAGTATCCCCAATCTTCTCAAAACTCTGGATTATGATAGAGGGCCGCGAGACTTTGCCCTGAGCGCAAAAATGGAGGCTCTAGACCCTTCCAGAGCTGAGATATCGAAACTCAAAATTTCGACCCGAAAAAAAAACGACAGTGTTACCCCTTACGTTTTTTTGCGTTTTCGGGCGAAAAATCAAGTTTCTCCAATCTTCTCAAAACTCTGGATTATGATAGAGGGCCGCGAGACTTTGGCCTGAGAGCAAAAATGGAGGCTCTAGACCCTTCCAGAGCTGAGATATCGAAACTCAAAATGTCGACCCGAAAAAAAAACGACAGTGTTACCCCTTACGTTTTTTTGCGTTTTCGGGCGAAAAATCAAGTTTCTCCAATCTTCTCAAAACTCTGGATTATGATAGAGGGCCGCGAGACTTTGCCCTGAGCGCAAAAATGGAGGCTCTAGACCCTTCCAGAGCTGAGATATCGAAACTCAAAATTTCGACCCGAAAAAAAACCGACAGTGTTACCCCTTACGTTTTTTTGCGTTTTCGGGCGAAAAATCAAGTTTCTCCAATCTTCTCAAAACTCTGGATTATGATAGAGGGCCGCGAGACTTTGGCCTGAGCGCAAAAATGGAGGCTCTAGACCCTTCCAGAGCTGAGATATCGAAACTCAAAATTTCGACCCGAAAAAAAAACGACAGTGTTACCCCTTACGTTTTTTTGCGTTTTCAGGCGAAAAATCAAGTTTCTCCAATCTTCTCAAAACTCTGGATTATGATAGAGGGCCGCGAGACTTTGCCCTGAGCGCAAAAATGGAGGCTCTAGACCCTTCCAGAGCTGAGATATCGAAACTCAAAATTTCGACCCGAAAAAAAAAACGACAGTGTTACCCCTTACGTTTTTCGGGCGAAAAATCAAGTTTCTCCAATCTTCTCAAAACTCTGGATTATGATAGAGGGCCGCGAGACTTTGCCCTGAGCGCAAAAATGGAGGCTCTAGACCCTTCCAGAGCTGTGATATCGAAGCTCAAAATTTCTACCCGAAAAAAAAACGACAGTGTTACCCCTTACGTTTTTTGCGTTTTCGGGCGAAAAATCAAGTTTCTCCAATCTTCTCAAAACTCTGGATTATGATAGAGGGCCGCGAGACTTTGCCCTGAGCGCAAAAATGGAGGCTCTAGACCCTTCCAGAGCTGAGATATCGAAACTAAAAATTTCGACCCGGAAAAAAAAAACGACAGTGTTACCCCTTACGTTTTTTTGCGTTTTTCGGGCGAAAAATCAAGTTTCTCCAATCTTCTCAAAACTCTGGATTATGATAGAGGGCCGCGAGACTTTGCCCTGAGCGCAAAAATGGAGGCTCTAGACCCTTCCAGAGCTGAGATATCGAAACTCAAAATTTCGACCCGAAAAAAAAACGACAGTGTTACCCCTTACGTTTTTTTTTTGGGCGAAAAATTAAGTATCCCCAATCTTCTCAAAACTCTGGATTATGATAGAGGGCCGCGAGACTTTGCCTTGAGCGCAAAAATGGAGGCTCTAGACCCTTCCAGAGCTGAGATATCGAAACTCAAAATTTCGACCCGAAAAAAAACCGACAGTGTTACCCCTTACGTTTTTTTGCGTTTTCGGGCGAAAAATCAAGTTTCTCCAATCTTCTCAAAACTCTGGATTATGATAGAGGGCCGCGAGACTTTGGCCTGAGCGCAAAAATGGAGGCTCTAGACCCTTCCAGAGCTGAGATATCGAAACTCAAAATTTCGACCCGAAAAAAAAACGACAGTGTTACCCCTTACGTTTTTTTGCGTTTTCAGGCGAAAAATCAAGTTTCTCCAATCTTCTCAAAACTCTGGATTATGATAGAGGGCCGCGAGACTTTGCCCTGAGCGCAAAAATGGAGGCTCTAGACCCTTCCAGAGCTGAGATATCGAAACTCAAAATTTCGACCCGAAAAAAAAACGACAGTGTTACCCCTTACGTTTTTTTGCGTTTTCGGGCGAAAAATCAAGTTTCTCCGATCTTCTCAAAACTCTGGATTATGATAGAGGGCCGCGAGACTTTGCCCTGAGCGCAAAAATGGAGGCTCTAGACCCTTCCAGAGCTGAGATATCGAAACTCAAAATTTCGACCCGAAAAAAAAACGACAGTGTTACCCCTTACGTTTTTTTGCGTTTTCAGGCGAAAAATCAAGTTTCTCCAATCTTCTCAAAACTCTGGATTATGATAGAGGGCCGCGAGACTTTGCCCTGAGCGCAAAAATGGAGGCTCTAGACCCTTCCAGAGCTGAGATATCGAAACTCAAAATTTCGACCCGAAAAAAAAACGACAGTGTTACCCCTTACGTTTTTTTGCGTTTTCGGGCGAAAAATCAAGTTTCTCCAATCTTCTCAAAACTCTGGATTATGATAGAGGGCCGCGAGACTTTGCCCTGAGCGCAAAAATGGAGGCTCTAGACCCTTCCAGAGCTGAGATATCGAAACTCAAAATTTCGACCCGAAAAAAAAACGACAGTGTTACCCCTTACGTTTTTTTGCGTTTTCAGGCGAAAAATCAAGTTTCTCCAATCTTCTCAAAACTCTGGATTATGATAGAGGGCCGCGAGACTTTGACCTGAGCGCAAAAATGGAGGCTCTAGACCCTTCCAGAGCTGAGATATCGAAACTCAAAATTTCGACCCGAAAAAAAAAACGACAGTGTTACCCCTTACGTTTTTTTGCGTTTTTGGGCGAAAAATCAAGTTTCTCCAATCTTCTCAAAACTCTGGATTATGATAGAGGGCCGCGAGACTTTGCCCTGAGCGCAAAAATGGAGGCTCTAGACCCTTCCAGAGCTGAGATATCGAAACTCAAAATTTCGACCCGAAAAAAAAAACGACAGTGTTACCCCTTACGTTTTTTTTGTGTTTTCGGGCGAAAAATCAAGTTTCTCCAATCTTCTCAAAACTCTGGATTATGATAGAGGGCCGCGAGACTTTGCCCTGAGCGCAAAAATGGAGGCTCTAGACCCTTCCAGAGCTGAGATATCGAAACTCAAAATTTCGACCCGAAAAAAAAACGACAGTGTTACCCCTTACGTTTTTTTTTTGGGCGAAAAATTAAGTATCCCCAATCTTCTCAAAACTCTGGATTATGATAGAGGGCCGCGAGACTTTGCCTTGAGCGCAAAAATGGAGGCTCTAGACCCTTCCAGAGCTGAGATATCGAAACTCAAAATTTCGACCCGAAAAAAAACCGACAGTGTTACCCCTTACGTTTTTTTGCGTTTTCGGGCGAAAAATCAAGTTTCTCCAATCTTCTCAAAACTCTGGATTATGATAGAGGGCCGCGAGACTTTGCCCTGAGCGCAAAAATGGAGGCTCTAGACCCTTCCAGAGCTGAGATATCGAAACTCAAAATTTCGACCCGAAAAAAAAACGACAGTGTTACCCCTTACGTTTTTTTTTTGGGCGAAAAATTAAGTATCCCCAATCTTCTCAAAACTCTGGATTATGATAGAGGGCCGCGAGACTTTGCCTTGAGCGCAAAAATGGAGGCTCTAGACCCTTCCAGAGCTGAGATATCGAAACTCAAAATTTCGACCCGAAAAAAAACCGACAGTGTTACCCCTTACGTTTTTTTGCGTTTTCGGGCGAAAAATCAAGTTTCTCCAATCTTCTCAAAACTCTGGATTATGATAGAGGGCCGCGAGACTTTGCCCTGAGCGCAAAAATGGAGGCTCTAGACCCTTCCAGAGCTGAGATATCGAAACTCAAAATTTCGACCCGAAAAAAAAACGACAGTGTTACCCCTTACGTTTTTTTGCGTTTTCGGGCGAAAAATCAAGTTTCTCCGATCTTCTCAAAACTCTGGATTATGATAGAGGGCCGCGAGACTTTGCCCTGAGCGCAAAAATGGAGGCTCTAGACCCTTCCAGAGCTGAGATATCGAAACTCAAAATTTCGACCCGAAAAAAAAACGACAGTGTTACCCCTTACGTTTTTTTGCGTTTTCAGGCGAAAAATCAAGTTTCTCCAATCTTCTCAAAACTCTGGATTATGATAGAGGGCCGCGAGACTTTGCCCTGAGCGCAAAAATTGAAGGCTCTAGACCCTTCCAGAGCTGAGATATCGAAACTCAAAATTTCGACCCGAAAAAAAAACGACAGTGTTACCCCTTACGTTTTTTTGCGTTTTCGGGCGAAAAATCAAGTTTCTCCAATCTTCTCAAAACTCTGGATTATGATAGAGGGCCGCGAGACTTTGCCCTGAGCGCAAAAATGGAGGCTCTAGACCCTTCCAGAGCTGAGATATCGAAACTCAAAATTTCGACCCGAAAAAAAAACGACAGTGTTACCCCTTACGTTTTTTTGCGTTTTCAGGCGAAAAATCAAGTTTCTCCAATCTTCTCAAAACTCTGGATTATGATAGAGGGCCGCGAGACTTTGACCTGAGCGCAAAAATGGAGGCTCTAGACCCTTCCAGAGCTGAGATATCGAAACTCAAAATTTCGACCCGAAAAAAAAAACGACAGTGTTACCCCTTACGTTTTTTTGCGTTTTCGGGCGAAAAATCAAGTTTCTCCAATCTTCTCAAAACTCTGGATTATGATAGAGGGCCGCGAGACTTTGCCCTGAGCGCAAAAATGGAGGCTCTAGACCCTTCCAGAGCTGAGATATCGAAACTCAAAATTTCGACCCGAAAAAAAAAACGACAGTGTTACCCCTTACGTTTTTTTGTGTTTTCGGGCGAAAAATCAAGTTTCTCCAATCTTCTCAAAACTCTGGATTATGATAGAGGGCCGCGAGACTTTGGCCTGAGCGCAAAAATGGAGGCTCTAGACCCTTCCAGAGCTGAGATATCGAAACTCAAAATTTCGACCCGAAAAAAAAACGACAGTGTTACCCCTTACGTTTTTTTGCGTTTTCAGGCGAAAAATCAAGTTTCTCCAATCTTCTCAAAACTCTGGATTATGATAGAGGGCCGCGAGACTTTGACCTGAGCGCAAAAATGGAGGCTCTAGACCCTTCCAGAGCTGAGATATCGAAACTCAAAATTTCGACCCGAAAAAAAAACGACAGTGTTACCCCTTACGTTTTTTTGCGTTTTCGGGCGAAAAATCAAGTTTCTCCAATCTTCTCAAAACTCTGGATTATGATAGAGGGCCGCGAGACTTTGCCCTGAGCGCAAAAATGGAGGCTCTAGACCCTTCCAGAGCTGAGATATCGAAACTCAAAATTTCGACCCGAAAAAAAAACGACAGTGTTACCCCTTACGTTTTTTTGCGTTTTCGGGCGAAAAATCAAGTTTCTACAATCTTCTCAAAACTCTGGATTATGATAGAGGGCCGCGAGACTTTGCCCTGAGCGCAGAAATGGAGGCTCTAGACCCTTCCAGAGCTGAGATATCGAAACTCAAAATTTCGACCCGAAAAAAAAAACGACAGTGTTACCCCTTACGTTTTTTTGCGTTTTCGGGCGAAAAATCAAGTTTCTCCAATCTTCTCAAAACTCTGGATTATGATAGAGGGCCGCGAGACTTTGCCCTGAGCGCAAAAATGGAGGCTCTAGACCCTTCCAGAGCTGAGATATCGAAACTCAAAATTTCGACCCGAAAAAAAAACGAGAGTGTTACCCCTTACGTTTTTTTGCGTTTTCGGGCGAAAAATCAAGTTTCTCCAATCTTCTCAAAACTCTGGATTATGATAGAGGGCCGCGAGACTTTGCCCTGAGCACAAAAATGGAGGCTCTAGACCCTTCCAGAGCTGAGATATCAAAACTCAAAATTTCGACCCGAAAAAAAAAACGACAGTGTTACCCCTTACGTTTTTTTGCGTTTTCGGGCGAAAAATCAAGTTTCTACAATCTTCTCAAAACTCTGGATTATGATAGAGGGCCGCGAGACTTTGGCCTGAGCGCAAAAATGGAGGCTCTAGACCCTTCCAGAGCTGAGATATCGAAACTCAAAATTTCGACCCGAAAAAAAAAACGACAGTGTTACCCCTTACGTTTTTCGGGCGAAAAATCAAGTTTCTCCAATCTTCTCAAAACTCTGGATTATGATAGAGGGCCGCGAGACTTTGCCCTGAGCGCAAAAATGGAGGCTCTAGACCCTTCCAGAGCTGAGATATCGAAACTCAAAATTTCGACCCGAAAAAAAAACGACAGTGTTACCCCTTACGTTTTTTTTTTGGGCGAAAAATTAAGTATCCCCAATCTTCTCAAAACTCTGGATTATGATAGAGGGCCGCGAGACTTTGCCCTGAGCGCAAAAATGGAGGCTCTAGACCCTTCCAGAGCTGAGATATCGAAACTCAAAATTTCGACCCGAAAAAAAAACGACAGTGTTACCCCTTACGTTTTTTTGCGTTTTCGGGCGAAAAATCAAGTTTCTCCAATCTTCTCAAAACTCTGGATTATGATAGAGGGCCGCGAGACTTTGGCCTGAGAGCAAAAATGGAGGCTCTAGACCCTTCCAGAGCTGAGATATCGAAACTCAAAATGTCGACCCGAAAAAAAAACGACAGTGTTACCCCTTACGTTTTTTTGCGTTTTCGGGCGAAAAATCAAGTTTCTCCAATCTTCTCAAAACTCTGGATTATGATAGAGGGCCGCGAGACTTTGCCCTGAGCGCAAAAATGGAGGCTCTAGACCCTTCCAGAGCTGAGATATCGAAACTCAAAATTTCGACCCGAAAAAAAACCGACAGTGTTACCCCTTACGTTTTTTTGCGTTTTCGGGCGAAAAATCAAGTTTCTCCAATCTTCTCAAAACTCTGGATTATGATAGAGGGCCGCGAGACTTTGGCCTGAGCGCAAAAATGGAGGCTCTAGACCCTTCCAGAGCTGAGATATCGAAACTCAAAATTTCGACCCGAAAAAAAAACGACAGTGTTACCCCTTACGTTTTTTTGCGTTTTCAGGCGAAAAATCAAGTTTCTCCAATCTTCTCAAAACTCTGGATTATGATAGAGGGCCGCGAGACTTTGCCCTGAGCGCAAAAATGGAGGCTCTAGACCCTTCCAGAGCTGAGATATCGAAACTCAAAATTTCGACCCGAAAAAAAAACGACAGTGTTACCCCTTACGTTTTTTTGCGTTTTCGGGCGAAAAATCAAGTTTCTCCGATCTTCTCAAAACTCTGGATTATGATAGAGGGCCGCGAGACTTTGCCCTGAGCGCAAAAATGGAGGCTCTAGACCCTTCCAGAGCTGAGATATCGAAACTCAAAATTTCGACCCGAAAAAAAAACGACAGTGTTACCCCTTACGTTTTTTTGCGTTTTCGGGCGAAAAATCAAGTTTCTCCAATCTTCTCAAAACTCTGGATTATGATAGAGGGCCGCGAGACTTTGCCCTGAGCGCAAAAATGGAGGCTCTAGACCCTTCCAGAGCTGAGATATCGAAACTCAAAATTTCGACCCGAAAAAAAAACGACAGTGTTACCCCTTACGTTTTTTTGCGTTTTCGTGCGAAAAATCAAGTTTCTCCAATCTTCTCAAAACTCTGGATTATGATAGAGGGCCGCAAGACTTTGGCCTGAGCGCAAAAATGGAGGCTCTAGACCAGTGGTCACCAATCTCGGTCCTGGAGGGCCGATGTCCTGCAGAGTTTAGCTCCAACCAGGTCCAACACACCTGCCTGAAAGTTTCTATTATGCCTAGTGAGACCTCGATTAGCTGGTTTAGGTGTGTTTAATTGGGGTTGGAGCTAAACTCTGCAGGACACCGGCCCTCCAGGACCGAGATTGGTGACCCATGCTCTAGACCCTTCCAGAGCTGAGATATCGAAACTCAAAATTTCGACCCGAAAAAAAAACGACAGTGTTACCCCTTACGTTTTTTTGCGTTTTCGGGCGAAAAATCAAGTTTCTCCGATCCTCTCAAAACTCTGGATTATGATAGAGGGCCGCGAGACTTTGCCCTGAGTGCAAAAATGGAGGCTCTAGACCCTTCCAGAGCTGAGATATCGAAACTCAAAATTTCGACCCGAAAAAAAAACGACAGTGTTACCCCTTACGTTTTTTTGCGTTTTCGGGCGAAAAATCAAGTTTCTCCAATCTTCTCAAAACTCTGGATTATGATAGAGGGCCGCGAGACTTTGCCCTGAGCGCAAAAATGGAGGCTCTAGACCCTTCCAGAGCTGAGATATCGAAACTCAAAATTTCGACCCGAAAAAAAAACGACAGTGTTACCCCTTACGTTTTTTTGCGTTTTCGGGCGAAAAATCAAGTTTCTCCAATCTTCTCAAAACTCTGGATTATGATAGAGGGCCGCGAGACTTTGCCCTGAGCTCAAAAATGGAGGCTCTAGACCCTTCCAGAGCTGAGATATCGAAACTCAAAATTTCGACCCGAAAAAAAAAACGACAGTGTTACCCCTTACGTTTTTCGGGCGAAAAATCAAGTTTCTCCAATCTTCTCAAAACTCTGGATTATGATAGAGGGCCGCGAGACTTTGCCCTGAGCGCAAAAATGGAGGCTCTAGACCCTTCCAGAGCTGTGATATCGAAGCTCAAAATTTCTACCCGAAAAAAAAACGACAGTGTTACCCCTTACGTTTTTTGCGTTTTCGGGCGAAAAATCAAGTTTCTCCAATCTTCTCAAAACTCTGGATTATGATAGAGGGCCGCGAGACTTTGCCCTGAGCGCAAAAATGGAGGCTCTAGACCCTTCCAGAGCTGAGATATCGAAACTAAAAATTTCGACCCGGAAAAAAAAAACGACAGTGTTACCCCTTACGTTTTTTTGCGTTTTTCGGGCGAAAAATCAAGTTTCTCCAATCTTCTCAAAACTCTGGATTATGATAGAGGGCCGCGAGACTTTGCCCTGAGCGCAAAAATGGAGGCTCTAGACCCTTCCAGAGCTGAGATATCGAAACTCAAAATTTCGACCCGAAAAAAAAACGACAGTGTTACCCCTTACGTTTTTTTTTTGGGCGAAAAATTAAGTATCCCCAATCTTCTCAAAACTCTGGATTATGATAGAGGGCCGCGAGACTTTGCCTTGAGCGCAAAAATGGAGGCTCTAGACCCTTCCAGAGCTGAGATATCAAAACTCAAAATTTCGACCCGAAAAAAAAAACGACAGTGTTACCCCTTACGTTTTTTTGCGTTTTCGGGCGAAAAATCAAGTTTCTCCAATCTTCTCAAAACTCTGGATTATGATAGAGGGCCGCGAGACTTTGCCCTGAGCGCAAAAATGGAGGCTCTAGACCCTTCCAGAGCTGAGATATCGAAACTCAAAATTTCGACCCGAAAAAAAAACGACAGTGTTACCCCTTACGTTTTTTTTTGGGCGAAAAATTAAGTATCCCCAATCTTCTCAAAACTCTGGATTATGATAGAGGGCCGCGAGACTTTGCCCTGAGCGCAAAAATGGAGGCTCTAGACCCTTCCAGAGCTGAGATATCGAAACTCAAAATTTCGACCCGAAAAAAAAACGACAGTGTTACCCCTTACGTTTTTTTGCGTTTTCGGGCGAAAAATCAAGTTTCTCCAATCTTCTCAAAACTCTGGATTATGATAGAGGGCCGCGAGACTTTGGCCTGAGAGCAAAAATGGAGGCTCTAGACCCTTCCAGAGCTGAGATATCGAAACTCAAAATGTCGACCCGAAAAAAAAACGACAGTGTTACCCCTTACGTTTTTTTGCGTTTTCGGGCGAAAAATCAAGTTTCTCCAATCTTCTCAAAACTCTGGATTATGATAGAGGGCCGCGAGACTTTGCCCTGAGCGCAAAAATGGAGGCTCTAGACCCTTCCAGAGCTGAGATATCGAAACTCAAAATTTCGACCCGAAAAAAAACCGACAGTGTTACCCCTTACGTTTTTTTGCGTTTTCGGGCGAAAAATCAAGTTTCTCCAATCTTCTCAAAACTCTGGATTATGATAGAGGGCCGCGAGACTTTGGCCTGAGCGCAAAAATGGAGGCTCTAGACCCTTCCAGAGCTGTGATATCGAAGCTCAAAATTTCTACCCGAAAAAAAAACGACAGTGTTACCCCTTACGTTTTTTGCGTTTTCGGGCGAAAAATCAAGTTTCTCCAATCTTCTCAAAACTCTGGATTATGATAGAGGGCCGCGAGACTTTGCCCTGAGCGCAAAAATGGAGGCTCTAGACCCTTCCAGAGCTGAGATATCGAAACTAAAAATTTCGACCCGGAAAAAAAAAACGACAGTGTTACCCCTTACGTTTTTTTGCGTTTTTCGGGCGAAAAATCAAGTTTCTCCAATCTTCTCAAAACTCTGGATTATGATAGAGGGCCGCGAGACTTTGCCCTGAGCGCAAAAATGGAGGCTCTAGACCCTTCCAGAGCTGAGATATCGAAACTCAAAATTTCGACCCGAAAAAAAAACGACAGTGTTACCCCTTACGTTTTTTTTTGGGGCGAAAAATTAAGTATCCCCAATCTTCTCAAAACTCTGGATTATGATAGAGGGCCGCGAGACTTTGCCTTGAGCGCAAAAATGGAGGCTCTAGACCCTTCCAGAGCTGAGATATCAAAACTCAAAATTTCGACCCGAAAAAAAAAACGACAGTGTTACCCCTTACGTTTTTTTGCGTTTTCGGGCGAAAAATCAAGTTTCTCCAATCTTCTCAAAACTCTGGATTATGATAGAGGGCCGCGAGACTTTGCCCTGAGCGCAAAAATGGAGGCTCTAGACCCTTCCAGAGCTGAGATATCGAAACTCAAAATTTCGACCCGAAAAAAAAACGACAGTGTTACCCCTTACGTTTTTTTTTGGGCGAAAAATTAAGTATCCCCAATCTTCTCAAAACTCTGGATTATGATAGAGGGCCGCGAGACTTTGCCCTGAGCGCAAAAATGGAGGCTCTAGACCCTTCCAGAGCTGAGATATCGAAACTCAAAATTTCGACCCGAAAAAAAAACGACAGTGTTACCCCTTACGTTTTTTTGCGTTTTCGGGCGAAAAATCAAGTTTCTCCAATCTTCTCAAAACTCTGGATTATGATAGAGGGCCGCGAGACTTTGGCCTGAGAGCAAAAATGGAGGCTCTAGACCCTTCCAGAGCTGAGATATCGAAACTCAAAATGTCGACCCGAAAAAAAAACGACAGTGTTACCCCTTACGTTTTTTTGCGTTTTCGGGCGAAAAATCAAGTTTCTCCAATCTTCTCAAAACTCTGGATTATGATAGAGGGCCGCGAGACTTTGCCCTGAGCGCAAAAATGGAGGCTCTAGACCCTTCCAGAGCTGAGATATCGAAACTCAAAATTTCGACCCGAAAAAAAACCGACAGTGTTACCCCTTACGTTTTTTTGCGTTTTCGGGCGAAAAATCAAGTTTCTCCAATCTTCTCAAAACTCTGGATTATGATAGAGGGCCGCGAGACTTTGGCCTGAGCGCAAAAATGGAGGCTCTAGACCCTTCCAGAGCTGAGATATCGAAACTCAAAATTTCGACCCGAAAAAAAAACGACAGTGTTACCCCTTACGTTTTTTTGCGTTTTCAGGCGAAAAATCAAGTTTCTCCAATCTTCTCAAAACTCTGGATTATGATAGAGGGCCGCGAGACTTTGCCCTGAGCGCAAAAATGGAGGCTCTAGACCCTTCCAGAGCTGAGATATCGAAACTAAAAATTTCGACCCGGAAAAAAAAAACGACAGTGTTACCCCTTACGTTTTTTTGCGTTTTTCGGGCGAAAAATCAAGTTTCTCCAATCTTCTCAAAACTCTGGATTATGATAGAGGGCCGCGAGACTTTGCCCTGAGCGCAAAAATGGAGGCTCTAGACCCTTCCAGAGCTGAGATATCGAAACTCAAAATTTCGACCCGAAAAAAAAACGACAGTGTTACCCCTTACGTTTTTTTTTGGGCGAAAAATTAAGTATCCCCAATCTTCTCAAAACTCTGGATTATGATAGAGGGCCGCGAGACTTTGCCCTGAGCGCAAAAATGGAGGCTCTAGACCCTTCCAGAGCTGAGATATCGAAACTCAAAATTTCGACCCGAAAAAAAAACGACAGTGTTACCCCTTACGTTTTTTTGCGTTTTCGGGCGAAAAATCAAGTTTCTCCAATCTTCTCAAAACTCTGGATTATGATAGAGGGCCGCGAGACTTTGGCCTGAGAGCAAAAATGGAGGCTCTAGACCCTTCCAGAGCTGAGATATCGAAACTCAAAATGTCGACCCGAAAAAAAAACGACAGTGTTACCCCTTACGTTTTTTTGCGTTTTCGGGCGAAAAATCAAGTTTCTCCAATCTTCTCAAAACTCTGGATTATGATAGAGGGCCGCGAGACTTTGCCCTGAGCGCAAAAATGGAGGCTCTAGACCCTTCCAGAGCTGAGATATCGAAACTCAAAATTTCGACCCGAAAAAAAACCGACAGTGTTACCCCTTACGTTTTTTTGCGTTTTCGGGCGAAAAATCAAGTTTCTCCAATCTTCTCAAAACTCTGGATTATGATAGAGGGCCGCGAGACTTTGGCCTGAGCGCAAAAATGGAGGCTCTAGACCCTTCCAGAGCTGAGATATCGAAACTCAAAATTTCGACCCGAAAAAAAAACGACAGTGTTACCCCTTACGTTTTTTTGCGTTTTCAGGCGAAAAATCAAGTTTCTCCAATCTTCTCAAAACTCTGGATTATGATAGAGGGCCGCGAGACTTTGCCCTGAGCGCAAAAATGGAGGCTCTAGACCCTTCCAGAGCTGAGATATCGAAACTCAAAATTTCGACCCGAAAAAAAAACGACAGTGTTACCCCTTACGTTTTTTTGCGTTTTCGGGCGAAAAATCAAGTTTCTCCGATCTTCTCAAAACTCTGGATTATGATAGAGGGCCGCGAGACTTTGCCCTGAGCGCAAAAATGGAGGCTCTAGACCCTTCCAGAGCTGAGATATCGAAACTCAAAATTTCGACCCGAAAAAAAAACGACAGTGTTACCCCTTACGTTTTTTTGCGTTTTCAGGCGAAAAATCAAGTTTCTCCAATCTTCTCAAAACTCTGGATTATGATAGAGGGCCGCGAGACTTTGCCCTGAGCGCAAAAATGGAGGCTCTAGACCCTTCCAGAGCTGAGATATCGAAACTCAAAATTTCGACCCGAAAAAAAAACGACAGTGTTACCCCTTACGTTTTTTTGCGTTTTCGGGCGAAAAATCAAGTTTCTCCAATCTTCTCAAAACTCTGGATTATGATAGAGGGCCGCGAGACTTTGCCCTGAGCGCAAAAATGGAGGCTCTAGACCCTTCCAGAGCTGAGATATCGAAACTCAAAATTTCGACCCGAAAAAAAAACGACAGTGTTACCCCTTACGTTTTTTTGCGTTTTCAGGCGAAAAATCAAGTTTCTCCAATCTTCTCAAAACTCTGGATTATGATAGAGGGCCGCGAGACTTTGACCTGAGCGCAAAAATGGAGGCTCTAGACCCTTCCAGAGCTGAGATATCGAAACTCAAAATTTCGACCCGAAAAAAAAAACGACAGTGTTACCCCTTACGTTTTTTTGCGTTTTCGGGCGAAAAATCAAGTTTCTCCAATCTTCTCAAAACTCTGGATTATGATAGAGGGCCGCGAGACTTTGCCCTGAGCGCAAAAATGGAGGCTCTAGACCCTTCCAGAGCTGAGATATCGAAACTCAAAATTTCGACCCGAAAAAAAAAACGACAGTGTTACCCCTTACGTTTTTTTGTGTTTTCGGGCGAAAAATCAAGTTTCTCCAATCTTCTCAAAACTCTGGATTATGATAGAGGGCCGCGAGACTTTGGCCTGAGCGCAAAAATGGAGGCTCTAGACCCTTCCAGAGCTGAGATATCGAAACTCAAAATTTCGACCCGAAAAAAAAACGACAGTGTTACCCCTTACGTTTTTTTGCGTTTTCAGGCGAAAAATCAAGTTTCTCCAATCTTCTCAAAACTCTGGATTATGATAGAGGGCCGCGAGACTTTGACCTGAGCGCAAAAATGGAGGCTCTAGACCCTTCCAGAGCTGAGATATCGAAACTCAAAATTTCGACCCGAAAAAAAAACGACAGTGTTACCCCTTACGTTTTTTTGCGTTTTCGGGCGAAAAATCAAGTTTCTCCAATCTTCTCAAAACTCTGGATTATGATAGAGGGCCGCGAGACTTTGCCCTGAGCGCAAAAATGGAGGCTCTAGACCCTTCCAGAGCTGAGATATCGAAACTCAAAATTTCGACCCGAAAAAAAAACGACAGTGTTACCCCTTACGTTTTTTTGCGTTTTCGGGCGAAAAATCAAGTTTCTACAATCTTCTCAAAACTCTGGATTATGATAGAGGGCCGCGAGACTTTGCCCTGAGCGCAGAAATGGAGGCTCTAGACCCTTCCAGAGCTGAGATATCGAAACTCAAAATTTCGACCCGAAAAAAAAAACGACAGTGTTACCCCTTACGTTTTTTTGCGTTTTCGGGCGAAAAATCAAGTTTCTCCAATCTTCTCAAAACTCTGGATTATGATAGAGGGCCGCGAGACTTTGCCCTGAGCGCAAAAATGGAGGCTCTAGACCCTTCCAGAGCTGAGATATCGAAACTCAAAATTTCGACCCGAAAAAAAAACGAGAGTGTTACCCCTTACGTTTTTTTGCGTTTTCGGGCGAAAAATCAAGTTTCTCCAATCTTCTCAAAACTCTGGATTATGATAGAGGGCCACGAGACTTTGCCCTGAGCACAAAAATGGAGGCTCTAGACCCTTCCAGAGCTGAGATATCAAAACTCAAAATTTCGACCCGAAAAAAAAAACGACAGTGTTACCCCTTACGTTTTTTTGCGTTTTCGGGCGAAAAATCAAGTTTCTACAATCTTCTCAAAACTCTGGATTATGATAGAGGGCCGCGAGACTTTGGCCTGAGCGCAAAAATGGAGGCTCTAGACCCTTCCAGAGCTGAGATATCGAAACTCAAAATTTCGACCCGAAAAAAAAAACGACAGTGTTACCCCTTACGTTTTTCGGGCGAAAAATCAAGTTTCTCCAATCTTCTCAAAACTCTGGATTATGATAGAGGGCCGCGAGACTTTGCCCTGAGCGCAAAAATGGAGGCTCTAGACCCTTCCAGAGCTGTGATATCGAAGCTCAAAATTTCGACCCGAAAAAAAAACGACAGTGTTACCCCTTACGTTTTTTTGCGTTTTCGGGCGAAAAATCAAGTTTCTCCAATCTTCTCAAAACTCTGGATTATGATAGAGGGCCGCGAGACTTTGCCCTGAGCGCAGAAATGGAGGCTCTAGACCCTTCCAGAGCTGAGATATCGAAACTCAAAATTTCGACCCGAAAAAAAAAACGACAGTGTTACCCCTTACGTTTTTTTGCGTTTTCGGGCGAAAAATCAAGTTTCTCCAATCTTCTCAAAACTCTGGATTATGATAGAGGGCCGCGAGACTTTGCCCTGAGCGCAAAAATGGAGGCTCTAGACCCTTCCAGAGCTGAGATATCGAAACTCAAAATTTCGACCCGAAAAAAAAACGAGAGTGTTACCCCTTACGTTTTTTTGCGTTTTCGGGCGAAAAATCAAGTTTCTCCAATCTTCTCAAAACTCTGGATTATGATAGAGGGCCGCGAGACTTTGCCCTGAGCACAAAAATGGAGGCTCTAGACCCTTCCAGAGCTGAGATATCAAAACTCAAAATTTCGACCCGAAAAAAAAAACGACAGTGTTACCCCTTACGTTTTTTTGCGTTTTCGGGCGAAAAATCAAGTTTCTACAATCTTCTCAAAACTCTGGATTATGATAGAGGGCCGCGAGACTTTGGCCTGAGCGCAAAAATGGAGGCTCTAGACCCTTCCAGAGCTGAGATATCGAAACTCAAAATTTCGACCCGAAAAAAAAAACGACAGTGTTACCCCTTACGTTTTTCGGGCGAAAAATCAAGTTTCTCCAATCTTCTCAAAACTCTGGATTATGATAGAGGGCCGCGAGACTTTGCCCTGAGCGCAAAAATGGAGGCTCTAGACCCTTCCAGAGCTGTGATATCGAAGCTCAAAATTTCGACCCGAAAAAAAAACGACAGTGTTACCCCTTACGTTTTTTTGCGTTTTCGGGCGAAAAATCAAGTTTCTCCAATCTTCTCAAAACTCTGGATTATGATAGAGGGCCGCGAGACTTTGCCCTGAGCGCAAAAATGGAGGCTCTAGACCCTTCCAGAGCTGAGATATCGAAACTCAAAATTTCGACCCGAAAAAAAAACGACAGTGTTACCCCTTACGTTTTTTTGCGTTTTCGGGTGAAAAATCAAGTTTCTCCAATCTTCTCAAAACTCTGGATTATGATAGAGGGCCGCGAGACCTTGGCCTGAGCGCAAAAATGGAGGCTCTAGACCCTTCCAGAGCTGAGATATCGAAACTCAAAATTTCGACCCGAAAAAAAAACGACAGTGTTACCCCTTACGTTTTTTTGCGTTTTCGGGCGAAAAATCAAGTTTCTCCAATCTTCTCAAAACTCTGGATTATGATAGAGGGCCGCGAGACTTTGACCTGAGTGCAAAAATGGAGGCTCTAGACCCTTCCAGAGCTGAGATATCGAAACTAAAAATTTCGACCCGAAAAAAAAAAACGACAGTGTTACCCCTTACGTTTTTTTGCGTTTTTCGGGTGAAAAATCAAGTTTCTCCAATCTTCTCAAAACTCTGGATTATGATAGAGGGCCGCGAGACTTTGCCCTGAGCGCAAAAATGGAGGCTCTAGACCCTTCCAGAGCTGAGATATCGAAACTCAAAATTTCGACCCGAAAAAAAAACGACAGTGTTACCCCTTACGTTTTTTTTTTGGGCGAAAAATTAAGTATCCCCAATCTTCTCAAAACTCTGGATTATGATAGAGGGCCGCGAGACTTTGGCCTGAGCGCAAAAATGGAGGCTCTAGACCCTTCCAGAGCTGAGATATCGAAACTCAAAATTTCGACCCGAAAAAAAAACGACAGTGTTACCCCTTACGTTTTTTTGCGTTTTCAGGCGAAAAATTAAGTTTCTCCAATCTTCTCAAAACTCTGGATTATGATAGAGGGCCGCGAGACTTTGACCTGAGCGCAAAAATGGAGGCTCTAGACCCTTCCAGAGCTGAGATATCGAAACTCAAAATTTCGACCCGAAAAAAAAACGACAGTGTTACCCCTTACGTTTTTTTGCGTTTTCGGGCGAAAAATCAAGTTTCTCCAATCTTCTCAAAACTCTGGATTATGATAGAGGGCCGCGAGACTTTGCCCTGAGCGCAAAAATGGAGGCTCTAGACCCTTCCAGAGCTGAGATATCGAAACTCAAAATTTCGACCCGAAAAAAAAACGACAGTGTTACCCCTTACGTTTTTTTGCGTTTTCGGGCGAAAAATCAAGTTTCTACAATCTTCTCAAAACTCTGGATTATGATAGAGGGCCGCGAGACTTTGCCCTGAGCGCAGAAATGGAGGCTCTAGACCCTTCCAGAGCTGAGATATCGAAACTCAAAATTTCGACCCGAAAAAAAAAACGACAGTGTTACCCCTTACGTTTTTTTGCGTTTTCGGGCGAAAAATCAAGTTTCTCCAATCTTCTCAAAACTCTGGATTATGATAGAGGGCCGCGAGACTTTGCCCTGAGCGCAAAAATGGAGGCTCTAGACCCTTCCAGAGCTGAGATATCGAAACTCAAAATTTCGACCCGAAAAAAAAACGAGAGTGTTACCCCTTACGTTTTTTTGCGTTTTCGGGCGAAAAATCAAGTTTCTCCAATCTTCTCAAAACTCTGGATTATGATAGAGGGCCGCGAGACTTTGCCCTGAGCGCAAAAATGGAGGCTCTAGACCCTTCCAGAGCTGAGATATCGAAACTCAAAATTTCGACCCGAAAAAAAACCGACAGTGTTACCCCTTACGTTTTTTTGCGTTTTCGGGCGAAAAATCAAGTTTCTCCAATCTTCTCAAAACTCTGGATTATGATAGAGGGCCGCGAGACTTTGGCCTGAGCGCAAAAATGGAGGCTCTAGACCCTTCCAGAGCTGAGATATCGAAACTCAAAATTTCGACCCGAAAAAAAAACGACAGTGTTACCCCTTACGTTTTTTTGCGTTTTCGGGCGAAAAATCAAGTTTCTCCAATCTTCTCAAAACTCTGGATTATGATAGAGGGCCGCGAGACTTTGCCCTGAGCGCAAAAATGGAGGCTCTAGACCCTTCCAGAGCTGAGATATCGAAACTCAAAATTTCGACCCGAAAAAAAAACGACAGTGTTACCCCTTACGTTTTTTTTTGGGCGAAAAATTAAGTATCCCCAATCTTCTCAAAACTCTGGATTATGATAGAGGGCCGCGAGACTTTGCCCTGAGCGCAAAAATGGAGGCTCTAGACCCTTCCAGAGCTGAGATATCGAAACTCAAAATTTCGACCCGAAAAAAAAAACGACAGTGTTACCCCTTACGTTTTTTTGTGTTTTCGGGCGAAAAATCAAGTTTCTCCAATCTTCTCAAAACTCTGGATTATGATAGAGGGCCGCGAGACTTTGGCCTGAGCGCAAAAATGGAGGCTCTAGACCCTTCCAGAGCTGAGATATCGAAACTCAAAATTTCGACCCGAAAAAAAAACGACAGTGTTACCCCTTACGTTTTTTTGCGTTTTCAGGCGAAAAATCAAGTTTCTCCAATCTTCTCAAAACTCTGGATTATGATAGAGGGCCGCGAGACTTTGACCTGAGCGCAAAAATGGAGGCTCTAGACCCTTCCAGAGCTGAGATATCGAAACTCAAAATTTCGACCCGAAAAAAAAACGACAGTGTTACCCCTTACGTTTTTTTGCGTTTTCGGGCGAAAAATCAAGTTTCTCCAATCTTCTCAAAACTCTGGATTATGATAGAGGGCCGCGAGACTTTGGCCTGAGCGCAAAAATGGAGGCTCTAGACCCTTCCAGAGCTGAGATATCAAAACTCAAAATTTCGACCCGAAAAAAAAACGACAGTGTTACCCCTTACGTTTTTTTGCGTTTTCGGGCGAAAAATCAAGTTTCTACAATCTTCTCAAAACTCTGGATTATGATAGAGGGCCGCGAGACTTTGCCCTGAGCGCAGAAATGGAGGCTCTAGACCCTTCCAGAGCTGAGATATCGAAACTCAAAATTTCGACCCGAAAAAAAAAACGACAGTGTTACCCCTTACGTTTTTTTGCGTTTTCGGGCGAAAAATCAAGTTTCTCCAATCTTCTCAAAACTCTGGATTATGATAGAGGGCCGCGAGACTTTGCCCTGAGCGCAAAAATGGAGGCTCTAGACCCTTCCAGAGCTGAGATATCGAAACTCAAAATTTCGACCCGAAAAAAAAACGAGAGTGTTACCCCTTACGTTTTTTTGCGTTTTCGGGCGAAAAATCAAGTTTCTCCAATCTTCTCAAAACTCTGGATTATGATAGAGGGCCGCGAGACTTTGCCCTGAGCACAAAAATGGAGGCTCTAGACCCTTCCAGAGCTGAGATATCAAAACTCAAAATTTCGACCCGAAAAAAAAAACGACAGTGTTACCCCTTACGTTTTTTTGCGTTTTCGGGCGAAAAATCAAGTTTCTACAATCTTCTCAAAACTCTGGATTATGATAGAGGGCCGCGAGACTTTGGCCTGAGCGCAAAAATGGAGGCTCTAGACCCTTCCAGAGCTGAGATATCGAAACTCAAAATTTCGACCCGAAAAAAAAAACGACAGTGTTACCCCTTACGTTTTTCGGGTGAAAAATCAAGTTTCTCCAATCTTCTCAAAACTCTGGATTATGATAGAGGGCCGCGAGACTTTGCCCTGAGCGCAAAAATGGAGGCTCTAGACCCTTCCAGAGCTGTGATATCGAAGCTCAAAATTTCGACCCGAAAAAAAAACGACAGTGTTACCCCTTACGTTTTTTTGCGTTTTCGGGCGAAAAATCAAGTTTCTCCAATCTTCTCAAAACTCTGGATTATGATAGAGGGCCGCGAGACTTTGCCCTGAGCGCAAAAATGGAGGCTCTAGACCCTTCCAGAGCTGAGATATCGAAACTCAAAATTTCGACCCGAAAAAAAAACGACAGTGTTACCCCTTACGTTTTTTTGCGTTTTCGGGTGAAAAATCAAGTTTCTCCAATCTTCTCAAAACTCTGGATTATGATAGAGGGCCGCGAGACCTTGGCCTGAGCGCAAAAATGGAGGCTCTAGACCCTTCCAGAGCTGAGATATCGAAACTCAAAATTTCGACCCGAAAAAAAAACGACAGTGTTACCCCTTACGTTTTTTTGCGTTTTCGGGCGAAAAATCAAGTTTCTCCAATCTTCTCAAAACTCTGGATTATGATAGAGGGCCGCGAGACTTTGACCTGAGTGCAAAAATGGAGGCTCTAGACCCTTCCAGAGCTGAGATATCGAAACTAAAAATTTCGACCCGAAAAAAAAAAACGACAGTGTTACCCCTTACGTTTTTTTGCGTTTTTCGGGTGAAAAATCAAGTTTCTCCAATCTTCTCAAAACTCTGGATTATGATAGAGGGCCGCGAGACTTTGCCCTGAGCGCAAAAATGAAGGCTCTAGACCCTTCCAGAGCTGAGATATCGAAACTCAAAATTTCGACCCGAAAAAAAAACGACAGTGTTACCCCTTACGTTTTTTTTTTGGGCGAAAAATTAAGTATCCCCAATCTTCTCAAAACTCTGGATTATGATAGAGGGCCGTGAGACTTTGCCCTGAGCGCAAAAATGGAGGCTCTAGACCCTTCCAGAGCTGAGATATCGAAACTCAAAATTTCGACCCGAAAAAAAAACGACAGTGTTACCCCTTACGTTTTTTTGCGTTTTCGGGCGAAAAATCAAGTTTCTCCAATCTTCTCAAAACTTTGGATTATGATAGAGGGCCGCGAGACTTTGGCCTGAGCGCAAAAATGGAGGCTCTAGACCCTTCCAGAGCTGAGATATCGAAACTCAAAATGTCGACCCGAAAAAAAAACGACAGTGTTACCCCTTACGTTTTTTTGCGTTTTCGGGCGAAAAATCAAGTTTCTCCAATCTTCTCAAAACTCTGGATTATGATAGAGGGCCGCGAGACTTTGCCCTGAGCGCAAAAATGGAGGCTCTAGACCCTTCCAGAGCTGAGATATCGAAACTCAAAATTTCGACCCGAAAAAAAACCGACAGTGTTACCCCTTACGTTTTTTTGCGTTTTCGGGCGAAAAATCAAGTTTCTCCAATCTTCTCAAAACTCTGGATTATGATAGAGGGCCGCGAGACTTTGGCCTGAGCGCAAAAATGGAGGCTCTAGACCCTTCCAGAGCTGAGATATCGAAACTCAAAATTTCGACCCGAAAAAAAAACGACAGTGTTACCCCTTACGTTTTTTTGCGTTTTCGGGCGAAAAATCAAGTTTCTCCAATCTTCTCAAAACTCTGGATTATGATAGAGGGCCGCGAGACTTTGCCCTGAGCGCAAAAATGGAGGCTCTAGACCCTTCCAGAGCTGAGATATCGAAACTCAAAATTTCGACCCGAAAAAAAAACGACAGTGTTACCCCTTACGTTTTTTTTTGGGCGAAAAATTAAGTATCCCCAATCTTCTCAAAACTCTGGATTATGATAGAGGGCCGCGAGACTTTGCCCTGAGCGCAAAAATGGAGGCTCTAGACCCTTCCAGAGCTGAGATATCGAAACTCAAAATTTCGACCCGAAAAAAAAACGACAGTGTTACCCCTTACGTTTTTTTGCGTTTTCGGGCGAAAAATCAAGTTTCTCCAATCTTCTCAAAACTCTGGATTATGATAGAGGGCCGCGAGACTTTGGCCTGAGCGCAAAAATGGAGGCTCTAGACCCTTCCAGAGCTGAGATATCGAAACTCAAAATGTCGACCCGAAAAAAAAACGACAGTGTTACCCCTTACGTTTTTTTGCGTTTTCGGGCGAAAAATCAAGTTTCTCCAATCTTCTCAAAACTCTGGATTATGATAGAGGGCCGCGAGACTTTGCCCTGAGCGCAAAAATGGAGGCTCTAGACCCTTCCAGAGCTGAGATATCGAAACTCAAAATTTCGACCCGAAAAAAAACCGACAGTGTTACCCCTTACGTTTTTTTGCGTTTTCGGGCGAAAAATCAAGTTTCTCCAATCTTCTCAAAACTCTGGATTATGATAGAGGGCCGCGAGACTTTGGCCTGAGCGCAAAAATGGAGGCTCTAGACCCTTCCAGAGCTGAGATATCGAAACTCAAAATTTCGACCCGAAAAAAAAACGACAGTGTTACCCCTTACGTTTTTTTGCGTTTTCAGGCGAAAAATCAAGTTTCTCCAATCTTCTCAAAACTCTGGATTATGATAGAGGGCCGCGAGACTTTGCCCTGAGCGCAAAAATGGAGGCTCTAGACCCTTCCAGAGCTGAGATATCGAAACTCAAAATTTCGACCCGAAAAAAAAATGACAGTGTTACCCCTTACGTTTTTTTGCGTTTTCGGGCGAAAAATTAAGTATCCCCAATCTTCTCAAAACTCTGGATTATGATAGAGGGCCGCGAGACTTTGCCCTGAGCGCAAAAACGGAGGCTCTAGACCCTTCCAGAGCTGAGATATCGAAACTCAAAATTTCGACCCGAAAAAAAACGCCAGTGTTACCCCTTACGTTTTTTTGTGTTATTGGGCGAAAAATCAAGTTTCTCCAATCTTCTCAAAACTCTGGATTATGATAGAGGGCCGCGAGACTTTGCCCTGAGCGCAAAAATGGAGGCTCTAGACCCTTCCAGAGTTGAGATATCGAAACTCAAAATTTCGACCCGAAAAAAAAACGACAGTGTTACCCCTTACGTTTTTTTGCGTTTTCGGGCGAAAAATCAAGTTTCTCCAATCTTCTCAAAACTCTGGATTATGATAGAGGGCCATGAGACTTAGACCTGAGTGCAAAAATTGAGGCTCTAGACCCTTCCAGAGCTGAGATATCAAAACTCAAAATTTCAACCAGAAAAAAAAAACGACAGTGTTACCCCTTACGTTTTTTTTGGGGGGGGCGAAAAATTAAGTATCCCCAATCTTCTCAAAACTCTGGATTCTGATAGAGGACCACGAGACTTAGACCTGAGTGCAAAAATGGAGGCTCTAAACCCTTCCAGAGCTGAGATATCGAAACTCAAAATTTCAACCAGAAAAAAAAAACGACAGTGTTACCCCTTACGTTTTTTTTGGGGGGGGGGGGGAAATTAAGTATCCCCAATCTTCTCAAAACTCTGGATTCTGATAGAGGACCACGAGACTTAGGCCTGAGTGCAAAAATGGAGGCTCTAGACCCTTCCAGAGCTGAGATATCGAAACTCAAAATTTCGACCAGAAAAAAAAACGACAGTGTTACCCCTTACATTTTTTTGGGGGGGCTGAAAAATTAAGTATCCCCAATCTTCTCAAAACTCTGGATTCTGATAGAGGACCACGAGACTTAGGCCTGAGTGCAAAAATGGAGGCTCTAAACCCTTCCAGAGCTGAGATATCGAAACTCAAAATTTCAACCAGAAAAAAAAAACGACAGTGTTACCCCTTACGTTTTTTTTGGGGGGGCGAAAAATTAAGTATCCCCAATCTTCTCAAAACTCTGGATTATGATAGAGGGCCGCGAGACTTTGCCCTGAGCGCAAAAACGGAGGCTCTAGACCCTTCCAGAGCTGAGATATCGAAACTCAAAATTTCGACCCGAAAAAAAACGCCAGTGTTACCCCTTACGTTTTTTTGTGTTATTGGGCGAAAAATCAAGTTTCTCCAATCTTCTCAAAACTCTGGATTATGATAGAGGGCCGCGAGACTTTGCCCTGAGCGCAAAAATGGAGGCTCTAGACCCTTCCAGAGTTGAGATATCGAAACTCAAAATTTCGACCCGAAAAAAAAACGACAGTGTTACCCCTTACGTTTTTTTGCGTTTTCGGGCGAAAAATCAAGTTTCTCCAATCTTCTCAAAACTCTGGATTATGATAGAGGGCCATGAGACTTAGACCTGAGTGCAAAAATTGAGGCTCTAGACCCTTCCAGAGCTGAGATATCAAAACTCAAAATTTCAACCAGAAAAAAAAAACGACAGTGTTACCCCTTACGTTTTTTTTGGGGGGGGGCGAAAAATTAAGTATCCCCAATCTTCTCAAAACTCTGGATTCTGATAGAGGACCACGAGACTTAGACCTGAGTGCAAAAATGGAGGCTCTAAACCCTTCCAGAGCTGAGATATCGAAACTCAAAATTTCAACCAGAAAAAAAAAACGACAGTGTTACCCCTTACGTTTTTTTGGGGGGGGGGGGGGAAATTAAGTATCCCCAATCTTCTCAAAACTCTGGATTCTGATAGAGGACCACGAGACTTAGGCCTGAGTGCAAAAATGGAGGCTCTAGACCCTTCCAGAGCTGAGATATCGAAACTCAAAATTTCGACCAGAAAAAAAAACGACAGTGTTACCCCTTACATTTTTTTGGGGGGGCTGAAAAATTAAGTATCCCCAATCTTCTCAAAACTCTGGATTCTGATAGAGGACCACGAGACTTAGGCCTGAGTGCAAAAATGGAGGCTCTAAACCCTTCCAGAGCTGAGATATCGAAACTCAAAATTTCAACCAGAAAAAAAAAACGACAGTGTTACCCCTTACGTTTTTTTTGGGGGGGTGAAAAATTAAGTATCCCCAATCTTCTCAAAACTCTGGATTCTGATAGAGGGCCATGAGACTTAGACCTGAGTGCAAAAATGGAGGCTCTAGACCCTTCCAGAGCTGAGATATCAAAACTCAAAATTTCAACCAGAAAAAAAAAAAACGACAGTGTTACCCCTTACGTTTTTTTTTGGGGGGGGGGGGGCGAAAAATTAAGTATCCCCAATCTTCTCAAAACTCTGGATTCTGATAGAGGACCACGAGACTTAGGCCTGAGTGCAAAAATGGAGGCTCTAGACCCTTCCAGAGCTGAGATATCGAAACTCAAAATTTCGACCAGAAAAAAAAACGACAGTGTTACCCCTTACGTTTTTTTTGGGGGGCTGAAAAATTAAGTATCCCCAATCTTCTCAAAACTCTGGATTCTGATAGAGGGCCATGAGACTTAGACCTGAGTGCAAAATGGAGGCTCTAGACCCTTCCAGAGCTGAGATATCAAAACTCAAAATTTCGACTAGAAAAAAAAAACGACAGTGTTACCCCTTACGGTTTTTTTGGGGGGGGGGGGGGGCGAAAAATTAAGTATCCCCAATCTTCGTAAAACTCTGGATTCTGATAGAGGGCCATGAGACTTAGACCTGAGTGCAAAAATTGAGGCTCTAGACGCTTCCAGAGCTGAGATATCGAAACTCAAAATTTTGACCAGAAAAAAAAAACGACAGCGTTACCCCTTACGTTTTTTTTTTTTGGCGAATACAGACAAGATTCACATTACGAGCTCAACACTGCATTTACATGCTGAGATTAATGTGTTAACTCACTTTTAATCCAACTTAAATGTTCCTCAATATATAAACACTAATAAGGGACAAATTAAATATATATTATGTTTAGTTACTTTATAGATTTGTTTATTTGCCTTATTTACAGCACATTTGTCTAATGGTAACAGTGTTGACAACAGTGAATTATCCTACATAATAGCACAGCAAACCTTACTCTCAGATGAATTTTTCATGTTGTGATGTGACATCACAACATGAAAAATTACTAGGGCTGTGCAAAAATTAATTGCGATTAATCGCATCCAAAATAAAAGTCTGTGTTTACATAATATATTTGTGTGTGCTGTATATAATTATTTTGTATATATAAATACCTATGCATGCATGTATATATTTAAGAATTATTTGCGCTTCAATTCTGTATATATATATATAAATGCATAATCTATATTATATAAATATAAATATTTTACATGAATAACACATTTTCTTAAATATATACATGCATGTGTGTGTATTTATATATACAAAATAATTATATACAGCACACACAAATATATTATGTAAACACAGACTTTTATTTTGGATGCGATTAATCGCAATTAATTTTTTCACAGCCCTAAAAATTACGTGTACTCACTGGAGCTCCCCTGTTAACTAGCTATACATAATAAAACGTGTTTACAGCAAAATCACAACTGTACTATACTGTCCAACTCCTTTATACCTTCAAGTGTTAAAACGTTTACTCTATAGTTTAACACATACGAGTTAAACACAAGGAACCGTGTTTACTCACATTTGAAAACCCCCGCGCAGCTGATCTCCGCGATGTTCATAATGACGTATCCTCTCGCGTGGCCTCCTGTGATAGATGAGTACCATCGGACAAGCACTTAAATATCTGGGCGAAAGCAGGAGATCATCCGGGAACTTCTCGCCTACTCTTTTATGAATACTGATTTTCGAACGTACTGCTTCTTTCACGTCCTGTTTTCGCCTACTATATAGTAGGAAAGTAGGGCTATTCGAACGCACTATCGTCCAAATCTCCCAGTTCCAATAATTAGTCTGTCAACCAGGGAAATCTCGCCTACTCTTTTATAAATATTGAGGATTCGAACATACTTTTTTGCTCGCCTACTTTTTTCCCCTATTGAGATATTTACAATAGCATAAATGCTACGTGGGATCTCAATATCTCAGCTCTGGAAGGGTCTAGAGCCTCCATTTTTGCACTCAGGTCTAAGTCTCATATCCCTCGATCAGAATCCAGAGTTTCAAGAAGATGAGAGAAACTCAAAATTTCGACCCAGAAAAAAAGCGACATTGATACCCCCTGTCGTTTTTTTTTTTGTTTTTTTTGGTGCGAAAAAATACGTTTCTCCAATCTTCTTGAAACTATAGATTCTGATAGAGGGCCATGGGACTTACACCTGAGTGCAAAAATGGAGGCTCTAGACCCTTCCAGATCTGAGATATTGAGATATTTATAACAGCATAAATGCTATCTCAATATCTCAGCTCTGGAAGGGTCTAGAGCCTCCATTTTTGCACTCATGTCCAAATCCCATGGCCCTCTATCAGAATCCAGAGTTTCAAGAAGATTGGATAAACTTATTTTTTCGCACCAAAAAAAAAACGACAGGGGTAACACAATGGTACCCCTGTCGGTTTTTTTTTTTGTGCGAAAAAATAAGTTTATCCAATCTTCTTGAAACTCTGGATTCTTCAGGCCTGGGATACAAGCAGGAGAAGGCTCGGATGGTGCTGGAGCTGAGGGAATCCACTGATCAACTGGTGAGAGCAGCTGGCCCTAATATACGAACAGGAAGGAAGTGGAAAGCCCAAGAAGAGGTCGACAGGGCAATTAGCAGGCTGAAACACTGTGAAATAGTCGGCAGAGTCCAGGAGGGTCGAGCAGGCCTTGGGAGGAGTGAGACCCCCCTCTTCTGGTCAAAGGCCTCCAAGGAGGAGCGGAAAGCCATGGTGGTGGCAGAAGTGACAAGGACTGAGCAGGAGCGCCTTAACATCAAAGCGGTGTCTCAGAGCCGGCAGGGAGGCTGGATGTCATGGGAAGGTGTCACAGACAGGCATCTGTCATGGTCTGATCTGTGGAAGAAACCCCAAGCCAGACTCAGCTTCCTGATTAGATCTACTTAAGACACCCTACCTTGTCCCAAAAACCTCCATCAGTGGTCCGGCACTGAAGAACTCTGCCCCCTTTGCAGTACCAGCAATGCAAGCCTCCGGCACATCCTGTCAGGCTGCAAGACAGCATTGTCCCAAGGCCGCTATAGGTGGCGACACCATCTGGTGTTGAGGAAACGAGCAGAGGTGGCAGAGTCGTGTAGACAGGATGCTAATAGAAGACCTTTTGGACCAAGGAGAAGTCCCATCCTGTTTGCAAGGCCCCGGGAAAAAAATCAATCACCCTCACCAGATTGCAACAGCTAGAGTCATGGAGTCATGAGGGTCGACCTGTGGAGGCAGCTCCAATTCCCCAGGGAGATTGTGGAAAGTTTGCTCCGGCCAGACCTGATCATGTGGTCAGTTATGCAAGACCATCTTGTTGGTGGAGCTTACTGTCCCATGGGAGGAGGGAATGGAGACTGCCAACGAACGGAAGCGTGCCAAGTATGCAGATCTGGTAGAAGCCTGCAAAGAGGCTGGCTGGAAAGCCACCACGTGTCCGGTTGAAGTGGGATGTAGGGGCTTCGTTGGGTCCTCAACGGTTCGTCTGCTCCGCGAAATGGGATGTACAGGAGCAGGGTGTCGAAAAGCCATTAAAGAACTGGCAGAGGAAGCTGAGAGGGGCAGCTTTTGGCTGTGGCTAAGGAGAAAGCACAAGGGATGGGGGCCAAGTAACATCTAGGGCATCAGCAGGGGGTGGCAGGGAGTGATCCCTGCCATCACTCCGCCATCAGGAGATGTACTGGGGTTAAAGGAGCGAAACATCAATGATGATGACCCGTTTTATGCCCAAAGAGGTGGAGCACACCTGCACAAAAGGCACCGGTGGAGGTGCGTCAGGCTCAGGCAGCAATGCCCAGCAGGTCGACCATCAGCCTGTATTTCACTGAGCAAAGCCTTTGGACTTTTTCGGTCCAAAAAAAAAAAGTTTCTCTGATCTTCTTGAAACTCTGACTTCTGATAGAGGGCCATGAGACTTGGAGCTGAGTGCAAATAAAAATGGAGGCTCTAGACCCTTCCAGAGCTGAGATATTGAGATCCCAGATAGCAATACAATATTGTATACAATATTAAAAATATTCATATTTAAGTTGCGCTTTAGATTTAAGTCAAATCCATATGTTCTTTTGGCCGGAAGTTATTTTACTTTATAAAATTTTAAATATGGATATTTTTCTTACATCTCTATCTTCCTTATTACTCCACATAAAGTCAACATCTGAGATATTTTCATCAGCTACATATTCAAGCACTTCAGAACTGTATATTCTATACATGAAAAAGTTTCAAAAATGTATCAATAATGTGACATATATTTTTTTTTTTATAAAAGAAATTTCAATCAGCATTACTGAAAATGTTACTTCAGTAACAGGCTTTCAAACCTACACATAATGGACACAGGGTCTGAATAGGTTAATCTCAGGAACAGGCTATTAGTTAAAATGTGGTCTTTGCCGCCACCTGATGTACACCCTTTGCGACAACATTTTACTACCCAATGACAAAAACATTTTTTGTAAAATTTTCTGAAAATTAAATGATGGGCTCTTTGATTTGATAATCTGTGAAATCAAATTACTATTATAAAACGGGGTACTTTAAACTAAATTAAAATAAAATTTCGTAAAAAGTTGTACTTAAGTTGGTCAAGAGGCACTCTGAATTTAAACTAATTGCATTTAACAAATTTTGTCAATAACATGCAATTAAGTGTCCAAAAACATTACAATCAATTTGCACCTAAGAATATTATTTTAGTAAATTATTCCTTATTTTTAAAATTATGCTAAAGTTTACTATCTCATGGAAATGGACTGCATTTATATAGCACTTTCACAGACCCAATGGCCAACAAAGCTCTTTACATTTTGTCTCACATTCACTCACTCATTCACACACACACCGACAGTGGTGTCAGCCATACAAGGCACCATCCAGCTCATCGGGAGCAGCTGAGGTTAGGTGTCTTACTCATGGACACCTCGACACTTGGTCAGGTGGAACCGGGGATTGAACCACCAACCTTCTGGTTTGTAGACAAACTACCACTGCATGAACCACTGCAGCCCCACATCTCATGGTTGTGTCATTAATTTTATGTATTAACTATAATTAATTGCTATCACTTTGAAAAGAACATGGCAGATCAAATAAAAACAAATATGTCGGTTTTGTATAAAATGTTTTTATCACTTCCATTTTTCAGTATAAAACAGCTCCATAGCTCTGGCCAATTCAACAAACAATTCCACAGTCACAACAGGAAAGATCGGACACTTCCTGTTTGTCTCTCTAAAATACCTGACATCTGGGTTGGGGTGGAGGAGGGGCTTATTTGCCATTCTAGTTTTGGCGATATAACATTAACACAAAAACTAACAAATCACTTGTGGTTAGCTAGTATAACATTAATATTAACTTAAAAAAAAAAGAAAAGAAAAATAGAACGGATGAATGGATGAACAAGCTGATCTGGTCACACATCCCAAATGCAAGTCCTCGAGTCCATGTCAGCATAGCGACCCCAAAGGGAACTACGCAGTCTTCTGCTGGCCCTTCTTACCAATCAGAGACTTATGGATGTGTGGAATCACACCTGCGAGAAGACACCAAACACACAAGTGATTCACATCCTCATCCATCAAACACACCAGTATGTATGCAACATAAACAAACTCCAACTTACCACCACCAGCAATAGTTGCCTTGATGAGGGAATCCAACTCCTCATCTCCACGAATGGCCAACTGTAGATGGCGAGGAGTGATACGCTTCACCTTCAGATCCTTTGAAGCATTTCCTGCCAACTCCAAAACCTAGAACAAGAATTAAACCTGATTAATAGCTTGCCACATATTTGAGTTGCAACCTGCAGGTCAATGGCACAGTCTTACTTCAGCTGTGAGATATTCAAGGATGGCTGCGCTGTACACGGCTGCTGTTGCTCCCACACGACCGTGGCTTGTAGTGCGGGTCTTCAAGTGCCTGTGGATACGACCCACTGGGAACTACAAATTTCAGATATGCATTCTTAGAAAGTTGTATCTGACTATTATTCGACTCGAAATAATGTGACCCAATAAATTCCACATATACACCCATTTCACTGAAGGCATTTCACTTAACCCTAAAACCATATTCTGGACAAATGTGGGCAAAATAGTTTTGATTTATTTTTAAAAAATACTTCCGTTGATCTGAGTGGTACAAGACTTGGCTACTTTTCCTAAGTTTGCCTCCTGAATACACACAATTATTTTTTTTTTGACTCAATTCTACAATGTTAAGTGGGTGAAAAAATAAAACTCCTTTATCTTGTATTTGGGTCAAAAATGGGCACCCATAGAAATGAATGGGAAAACTGTAATTTAGAGCATTCTAAAATAAGCCAAAATAAGACACAGGTGACAGCAAAGTCACTTCATCTTTAGGTTTTAGCTCTAAGAACTTATTGGAATGATATTTTAATATAGTTTAAAAAAATGCAAAAAATGAAACATAAAAATAAGCATAATTTACATAGAAAATATGGGACTTTGTGAAGTAAATAAATTCAAGAACAGCCCCCCCCCCCCAAAAAAAAAAAACCCACCATAAATGGATAGACAAAACTTTATCGAAGCCAGCGATATAACATTTATAATAAATAAAAATTAGGATCACACCTGAGTCCTCTGTGCCCACATTTGTCCACAATTACAGGATTAAGGGCTATTAAGTCAATACGGTTTGAGGGCTACCAAATGGATTGTTAATTTTGGGAACAGAAAACCAGCATGGCCAGCAGAGCGAATAAGAAAAATATTAGCTTACCTGAAGTCCAGCCCTTTGTGAGCGAGACACTGCTTTTGCCTTGGCTTTGCCACTGTCTTTACCTGCCTTTCCTCCGGCCTACAAAACAATATATAGACTCAGATCCAGCGCACACAAACATATTTAAGTTTCAACAAAACAAACTAGCAGCATGATCAATAAAAGTATGAAAACAATTATTGGGGGTTTGGGGTAATTGTACTCCACTATATGAGATGTGCAAATTAAATAATATTATATTAAGAAATTATTTTTATTTAAAACAATTTAACAAATTAATATGTAATAAAAACAATTTGACATATGAATTCAATACAAATCAAATAATATTTCATTTTGTAAAGCATTTACTTTTTTAATAGAAATTGTCATGTGTGTCAATTATTGTTCAAATCAACAAGGCATGTATTATTAATGCATTACTTTTTCAAATAAATAATTACAGGTAACGTTATAGTATAAACAGAAGGCCTATAAAAAACGCAGGTTTGAAGAAAATACTCCACTTTTCTTGGCCATTGGCACCGTTTCCCATTCAGAGGGTATGAGTAAAACATATCCATTAGGAATGGGATCCTATTCTTCCTTCACATGAATTAAAGTTTACCTTAAAACTTAAAGCAATGCCATCTGCCACTTTCCTGAATGCCAATGAGTCCTACTATAACAGGTACATCTCCCGCTCATATGATTGACACCCTAAACTGACAATACAGGTTGCCCGTGTTTCTGACATAAACCTGCACATACAAAAAAAATGCATAACGCAATTCCTAGGAGTTTATGGTCTTTGAAGAACTACACAACGTTACACAATAAATGAACAATTTATAAACTGATCAGCGCGAGCTCTCCACTGCCGATGACGGATTAGCTTAGCTTTGCTGCTTGGATAAATTTCCACAACAGCTGCGACGTATATCAACAAAACCTTCAAAACATATAAGATAGTTATGTTCAAGATGCAAATCATTTGCACTGGGTCAAGAAACGTCGTGATAAATTAAATAAAAAGTACAAAGACTGTTAGCACGCGCTACTCTCGCGGGCTATGAGCGCTGAATCCAACCTGCGTTAGCTCAGAGCTAACCGTAGAATATTCAAACAGACGACAAATGAGCAATATAACAGGCAAATGGACAGTTCGAGTTTAAGCAAATGCTTATACAGACCAAGGTCGAAGAATTTCATACCATTTCAGCGAAGTATTACTTTGAATGGGATCCAGTGAGGTTTGGCTAAAATCTATTTCGCCTCTTGACTCAGAGGAACAATAAACTCCGTTCAGCAGAGAACGCTCGAGGCATACCGAGAAGTGGAACCAGCCAATCAGATCATCGGTTGTTCGTTCGAATTTCGGGAAGGCCAATGAGATTTCACCTTGTATCTGCTTCTACCATCCCCCATCGATGAATGATGTTCGTTCAGGATGAAACGTAGGCGGGACTTTAATAGTGACGACAACTGCCAAAAATTTACTCGATTTACAGAAAACGTATGATTTCATGTTAATGACAAGGCTTAAGAGCAAGATCAATTATAAAACCACATAAACCAAATAGAACTTATAATCAAAATGTAACTTTTTTTCATTATCTTATTAATCTCATATTCAATATAAATGGCAACTGTCACATGAAGCGAAATCAAGTATTAAAACATTTTCTGTTGATAATAATACATGTTTGTCCTTTTTATAAATATAAATTTATAGTCAAATGTCAATATGAGACTCTGGCTTTGATGTATAAAGAAAATGGGTTATAAAACTCGATCTTTGATTTAACATTTTTTTTATACAGATTGATGTGGGCTACTGTACTTGTGGATTGTTACTTACACTCATATACATTAAATCAGGGGTTATGATGACAAGGACCCTCATGTCATCCGATGTTTAAACCCTTTCCGAGACACCCTTCCTCGCGAGAATATAGGAACGTGTTGTATATTTGTACGCATAAAAAGTTAAAACCATAGACGATAAAAACTTTTAAAAATGCGAGAAAGGGGACAGAATGCTGATAAACATGAAATGATAAAAAATTAATACGTTTTACGGTAAATAGTTAACTTAATTGTGTTCATACTCTCGTTGTATTAAGGCCAAAACAAATGAAAACAGTATTAGTAAAATATTTACTTTGCTTCAGGTTGGCAGTGCGGCGGACTTTTTTTCTGACTGTAAACCTCAAGGTAAATATTTCCAGTTATTTTTATTTTATTTGCATCAATAGTCTCTGAATTAAATCTAATTAAATTTTTTCTTATTATAGCCTATTTTATAGTCTTATTATATATATATATATATATATATATATATAAAATATATTTTTAACTTTTTGTGTTAACTTTATTTAGAAGTTCTTATTTGTATGTTTAAAGGGCTAGAAAATTGTGAATACCGCTGTAGTGAGCGACTGATGCTTCTATATGTACAGTTCGAGTAGTATCTGCAATAAAGTGTTTTTTTTTTTTTTTTTTTTTTTTGTACGTTATCGACACCACTGTACACCAATCACCCATGGTACTGTCAAAACAATAAGGTGGGATTTACACGTTGACAGGCAGTCCAAGTGAGCCAACGAGAATGGGAATGTGGTATGTACTCGCATAACGGACAGGTCGCGGTCCAATTGGAGAAGCGAATTTATGACTGACATATCCAACATCCAATCACAAGATGTTCCTAAGACAGTGACGTTCCAGAGCTATGGGCCATTCACACGACGTTTCCATGCCTCGGAATGGGTCAGAAGGCGGGACCTGACGACATACGGATGGGAAAAAATAACGCAGCTCTGGGTGATGGTGAAGATGGCGGATGGGGATAGTGGGAGTGAGCGCGGTGGAAGCAGCGGCGGCTGCGGTGGTAGCGGAGGAGGAGGTGGCGGTGGTAGTGGTGGAGGAGGGGGTGGAGGCAGCGGATTCCAGCCTTTCCAGAGGGATCAAGAGACCCAGGAGCTGGCGTCCAAACGCCTTGACATCCAAAACAAGCGTTTCTACCTGGACGTGAAGCAGAACTCGAAGGGCAGGTTCATCAAGATCGCCGAGGTCGGCGCTGGTGGCTCCAAAAGTCGCTTGACACTTTCCATGTCAGTCGCGGCTGAGTTTCGGGACTACCTGGGCGATTTCATTGAGCACTACGCTCAGCTCGGACCCAGCACCCCGGAGCAGATCGCCCAGTCCTCCAGCGGCGAGGACGGCGGGCCTAGGCGGGCCTTGAAGAGCGAGTTCCTAGTGAGAGAGAATCGCAAATACTACCTCGATTTGAAGGAGAACCAGCGGGGGAGGTTCCTCCGGATCCGTCAGACCGTCAACCGCGGGCCTGGTGGTTTTGGCGGCGGAGGAGGAGTGCCCGGGGGTGGCATGCAATCCGGGCAAACTATTGCCCTTCCTGCTCAGGGTCTCATCGAGTTTCGCGACGCCCTGGCCAAGCTGATCGACGACTACGGCGGGGACGACGAGGAGCTGCTCGGCGGCAGCGGCGGCGCCGGAGGTTACGGGGAGCTTCCCGAGGGCACGTCAATCACGGTGGACTCCAAGCGGTTCTTCTTTGACGTGGGCTCCAACAAGTACGGGGTGTTTCTGCGGGTGAGCGAGGTGAAGCCCAGTTACAGAAACTCTATCACGATACCCTTCAAAGCGTGGAGCAAGTTCGGCGGAGCTTTCAGCCGCTACGCCGAGGAGATGAAGGAGATCCAGGAGCGACACCGAGATAAAGTGTACGAGCGGAGAGGAGGAGAGGAGTCGGAGGGCGACGACATCGATGACGACTGACAGTGACCCGGACGGGTGTTCCCTTGCTGGGGGGGCAACAACCACCTCACACAGAGCGAGAACCGCGCGCTGGAGTGGAGAGAATTACCGTGCATGAAACGAAGAACATTTAAAGCTCTATGGCGAATAAAGATGTTTGACTGAGAAACACTGTCATGTATATGTAAGAGAATCCCTTTTAAAGCAGTATAGACGATGTTTGGCTAGATAAATGGATATTTCAGCTGGCTGCTCTATAGGTCTTGTCATTTTGAAAGTTCTCCCTTTTAAAATAAGACCCCACCACCCAGAGACTTGAGTTAACAATAGAGTCAACCGGGACGTTTAGTGTTAGTGTATCCAGATATGATCTCTACTATAGGTGTTTTTGCTGTTGTACCATATGATGGAGAGCAAACCAGCATCATCTGAATGACGTGGTGTGGATCTTATAGTTAGCTCATTCGGAAAGTGTTCTCTGCAAATGTGTGTGTGTGTGTGTGTGTGTGTGTGTGTGTGTGTGTATATATATATATATAATAAGACTCAGATCAAACAGTGTAAAATTTGGAGACCGCTAAAGAGTTCAACTTGTGGGCACACAATACAGTTCAAGCAACAATGTACAAACATTTCAAATGGTGCTATAAATCCATGCTCCGCCAATTCTCTGACTATTGAGGTTCACGCGGGCTGGTGAGTTTTATTTTGTTTTCCTCCTGTTTCTTGTCAGGGTAGAGCAAATCACTCTGATTGTATATACTCAATTTGGAAGTGCATTAGTGCTGATGCCACTAATTTTAATGATACAGGGCTTGATCTGGCTCTTTTAAAGGGAATGATACTGTAAGCCTGGTATAGGCTTAACATCAGGTCATGACAAATTAGAAGTTTTTTAATTTAATATGTGGAGAGCTTCAGTGACAAAACTGGAATGGAAATCAAATGTTGAACAACACCCATCTGGGTTTAAATAGATTTATTTTTAAAAGAAACAATATACAGAAATATATATACAGAAATATATTTATACATAGACATAGAATCAATTATAAATGCTTCCAAGCTATTTAAACAAATACAACTCGGATGCAATTATATATAGGGGGATATTTCTTACTGGTTTTCCATACATAGTCCTTATGGTTGGAAGAGAAATAAATAAAATAGTATACAAACTAGACTTGACGAAGTTCTCTGTTTAGTTTGTATTCCTTTTTCAACAACCCAAATGACAAAACAACACACTTTTTTTTTCCTTAACATTCTCTTCCTCCACGTATTAAGTTGTTTTTAGGTGTTACATCTCTGAGTCTTACTGCAACTTGTCAGCTTCTCTTCTAGATCTGTCAAAATGTGTGTGCCTGTTTGCGACTTCCCTCTGTTATCCTTTTTTTTCTTTTTTCTTACTGCTGTGTGTGGGTGTTACACATTTTTAATTTTAACGAGAAAGAAAGGAGTGATGTTCAATTTTCAGGCCTTCTTTAACCACATAAATTAGCCATATACACCATCTGGGAGCCATAGTGATTTTTTTTTATTATTATTACTAATTTCAATATCCATTTAAGTTTTGACATCATTCTTGTCTGTACTGTGTTATGTGATAAAGGCAGCTGTTCAGTCAAGTGTGTACTGCTGTAATTCTCCACAACTTCCTTTGAACAATAAAAATTATCTTTGCTGAGAACATGAGCGTTTGTTTGTCCTCTGATTTAATGTTTCATTCATTCACAATCCTTGCTATCAAATGTTTCTGCACCACAAACATCACCAACTGGAATTGCAAAAATAATAATTATTTTTAAAGCTATATCCCAGTTTACTTCAGCTTATAATACAAATAAAATAAAAAAGGAGATCATAATAATCATGCATCCTGCAGGAGTCTGCAAACTCCCAAAACAATCATATTTATACTTTACAAAATACTTTTTTTTAATGTTTAGCCTGTATTGCTTATAGTCATGCATTTTAGCTGAACTAGTCTTACTATTTCACATTATAATTTCTGATGAATGTATTTATGAGAAGGTGCCCTAAACAGCTGAATTCATGCATACTGAGGTCTGGTTTTAATAGGACTGCTCTAGCCTTGCTCTTATCTGTGTGAAACAGAATCTCGCAAACTCTCTGTTTGTTCCACTTCACAGATTCAGTCTGGCTTCAAGGACATTGCAAGCCATTTCTGCAGAAAGGTTTTTGCTAGGATGGTGCAGTTGAAGGCAACCCTAAAAACCACCTCTCATTAGTGGTGTTGGCTACGGCAGGAATCACTAATACAATTTATCACCCTTAGAGATTTGAACATCCTGCATTGTCTTAAATGTTACTTTAAATAATGTTGAGGAGAGCTGTGCTTTGACAATAAAAGGGCAACTTTTTGAATTAAAGGATTAGTTCACTTTAAAAAAAAAACTTTTGCTGACAATCTACTCACCCCCATGTCATCCAAGATGTCTTTCTTTCTTCAGTTGAAAAAAAATAAGGTTTTTGATGAAAACATTCCAGGATTTTCTCCATATAATGGACTTCAATGGGAACCAAATGGTTTAAGGTCCAAAAGACAGTTTCAGTGCAAACTGTTCAAAGGTCTTTAAATGATTTCAGACGATGAATAAGGGTCTTATCAAGCAAAATGATTCATTTTTTCGTTCGTTCATTCAACGAACGAAATGAACGAGTTGACTCGGGAAAAGATTCATTCATTTTGAATGAGTTCGAACAGGAGAGTCACACAGAACAGAGCAAGGCGGGCATTAGAGCTCATAAAACTTGAACTTTGTAAAAAAAAAAAATTAAATGAGCGATTGTTTCGCTTGATAAGACCCTTATTCATCGTCCGTCTGGAATCGTTTAAAGCCCTTTGAACAGTTTGCACTGAAACTGTCTTTTGGACCTTGCACCGTTTGGTTCCCATTGAAGTCCATTATATGGAGAAAAATCCTGGAATGTTTTCATCAAAAACCTTAATTTCTTTTCGACTGAAGAAAGAAAGACATGGACGGCCCGGGATCGTCATCTAACCGACGTTTAAGGGTACCCCCTAAAAGGTGGATGTTGACGTATGGTCAAAAGACGTCCCAAGACGTCAGTTATATGCTCAAACACACCTGACATGAAGTTTGAAGTAATCCTGAAAGCCTTCATTATGGTTCATGTTTAGTCAAAGTTGGAGCAAACGTTTTGAAACTGAGTTTGGCACTACTTCACAGATTTTTCTTCAAATACTCTATTAATCTCACATGCCATTGTTAAATAAATGCTGTAATAAAGACAAACACGGAAAGATGAAGTTAAACGACGACTAACAGCTATCCCTCTTCAATCCCACAACATCCTATTGCATCAATACTGAGATAAACCCAGTGACCCTCATCTGACATGATTTCATAACTCACACACTCACACACATAAGCTTTCATAACACACACACACTCACACACATAAGCTTCACTGATGACAGTTCAAGGGTATGCACTGGCACGCCTGGCAGAGCGTTCCTGATTTAGGAGATTATTTCACATCCTCTGCCATTCTGAGATGGATGAGGATAAGATGCAAACAGCTGTCAGCCAGACTGTCGTTCATTCAGATTGTGCTGAGAGCTTCATGAACAGTCACGCTCAATCCTATAATCCTGGCAGATATCCATTTACCTTGCCGTGTTTGTATGCCAGGCAGAGCAGACGTGGTTACTAGTTCTGCACAGTTTCACCACTGAATAATCAGCAATGTTCTCTAAAATATGTGCGCACTTAAAAATTGGACACATTGTGCTGTGAACTAATGGCTCGATTCATGTAATAAATTATATTAATACATTTTAATGTTTGATTTTACATTTTATATTTAGCAGACAAGTTTACATAAAGCAACTTACAAATAGTAGTATGCATAAAAATGTACATATTTAAACAAATATATGTGCCGGTGTTATTTACATTTATATAATTTTTATATTTAATTTCAATGAAAGTTTTAGTAATTTTGTTGTGTGCTTTTGTAATTATAAAATGATCTCCAGATCTCAACTCTATTGGGTTGAGATTTGGTGACTGTGGGGGCCATTTTAGTACAGTGAACTCAATTGTCATGTTCAAGAAACCAATTTGAAATGATTCAAGCTTTGTGACATGGTGCATTATCCTGCTGGAAGTAGCTATCAGAGGATGGGTACATGGTGGCCATAAAGGGATGGACATGGTCAGAAACAATGCTCAGGTAGGACGTAGCATTTTTACATGATGCACAATTGGCACTAAGGGGCCTAAAGTGTGCCAAGAAAACATCCCCCACACCATTACACCACCACCACCAGCCTGCACAGTGGTAACAAAGCATGACAGATCCATGTTCTCATTCTGTTCACACCAAATTCTGACTGTACCATCTGAATTAAAATGAGAAATGTTGCTAATTTTAATGTTGTCAAATAATAATTTTTTTTTGTTTTTGTTAATGATAAGAACTCCTTAAAACAACAACAAATTCAGTGCGTTTTCGCACACTTGCTGTTCTATTCTATATTCTCCATCCATTAATTATCTAAACTGGTTTATTGTTCTTGGTGGCTGGAGTCTAACCCATTCGATTCAATAAGCGATTCATCACAACACTCACAGTACCACCATGTTTCAAGGACATTTTTTGTTTATTTTGTTTTTTGTCACTTCTTGACATGGAACATTTCTTTAACTGCAAGTCCTTGTAATGCCTATAAGTTATGTAGGATAAAAGTATCTACCAAAAATCAGAACAACGAGCAGGGATGGAAATTTGGAAGCAAGTAATACACCAGTGATGAGGAGGAGCTTAAGCAGGAGGGCATCAGAGAGATGTGACTGCAGGGTTTCCAGGGCTATATTTAGCGTTTGTGTTGCCATGTTCAGATGTATGTGGCGAAACAAGCTAAAACACATATCCTTGACTTTCAATTTTGCCCTTTCATTTCTCCAGTATTTGAAATTTATAGCGCAGATAGCCTTTTTCACTTTCTCATTGTCATTCATGCATAACACAAAGGCACTAGAAAATATATGTTTATTTGGTATAAAAACAACATTAATAGAGTGCAATGTCAGCTGAACACCAAGAAGCTTGTAGTATCCGGGATGATGTGCTTAATGTAAAAATAGACATTTTTGCATTACATTTCCATTATAAATGCATAATACAGAATTTAGCTGTGCTTAGATTTCATTTTCAGCAAGGTCATCATCAGTCATTTGTGATTTCTGGTTCTTTTTTTCTTTGTGCCTCATAGAGGTCATCAATATAAAAATATAATCATCTCTCTCTCTCTCTGGAGAATTCTGAGAATGTGAATTTTAAAGTAAAAATACAGTATATTCATTTAAAAGAAATACACTATAAGATATAAAATTCATAGTCAAACAAAAGGGTCAATAAGAATAATAAGCTTGCACAGCGAGCGATTATTATTAAAGACATACATGTGTGTGAAAACCCCTACTAGAAAAACAACGCAAATCAACAACTGTAGTGCAAAGCACATGTGTGATAAGTCATCCCCAAATACTGATCTTACACATGCTGATTTTCTTCTAAATCATGGTTCAGCAGCAGAATTGAGCAAATGAAATTACACGTCATCCGAGTCTGCAATTTAACCACTTCACCACAAGTGGTCGCTCTTGACTTAGTTTGACTTTCTCCCTTTGGGTACCGAATTACATTCTGTGAACTATCATGTCTAGTGTGTAACTTTTATAAGGTTATTTTGTCATCCAGTTGTTCCTCCCCTCCCACAATTTAAGGAAAGCTGGAACTATAACAAGTAGATGAAGTAAATACATCATCTGGGTGACTGAAGAACTTATTCTTGTTAGAGTTTTCTGAGTACAAACTATTTACACTATTGATACTATAAAATGGCATAGAATAGTGCATACACTACAGGTTAAACACTGCTTACATGCTTTTGAAGAAAGTCTCTAAAAGTCACTAACACTGTGTTTAATTGTTATATATGTTTCTTGAGCATATTAGTATGATCATATGTGAATAAAAGCATAAAGTGATCATAAAGTGATCGAGTCTCTTCAGAAGTTTAAGCGTCAAAGTGGTTGCATAACTGTCAATGGAGAAACAGAAAGCTCTCGGATTTCATCAACAACATCTTCATTTGTGTTCTGAAGATGAACAAACTCTTACGGGTTTGGAAATGACAAAGGGGTGAGTCATTAATGACAGAATTGTCATTTTTGGGTGAACTACTAACCCTTTAAACCTCATGTCGAATTGCGCAATAATACGACGAGTAGTGTGTTTTGAAGTCAAATGTCTCAATTCCATTAGTGAGTATTTCAGTAAGGAATGCATTTGATTTAATGCAGCAAATGACGTTAAAGGGTTAAGTACCTGTATTGTGCGTTAATGGCTTTTTAAAACAGATGTAATCATCTTTAAAAATTACAAAATACACTTTTGTGCCAAACTATATAGTGCCTGTTGTGTTTTTATAGTAAGAATGCAATTGATTTTACACCTAAAACTGCATGTTAGTAACATTTATATGACACAACAAAAAGGCAAACATGCACCAAAAAATGGACAAAATACCCCTGCCCCGAAAAACAACTAATTCATAATAATTTTCACTCCGATTTTCTCAACATCCAGGTTTTCCCTCAAAGAAAAGAACTGTGTAGATGCGAATTGATCAAGGTCGTTTTGTAAGTGAACACTCAAAAGCATTAAGCTTTTAATGAGCATCTCATCTTCTTGGGTTTCCTGAAAAACAATGATAGATTCCCTTCAGTTAATTTTTTCATTCTTTTTTTTTTTTAGCTGCATCATATTTGATACGGAAATGTCTACGGCCTCAAAATTATCAAAACACTTTGTAGAAAAAAATCTTCTGATTGATAGTTTATACTTTTTTAGAAAGTAAAAGGCCTTTAAGTTTGATTCTAAATATTCACCTACAGGTCACAGTGCATTATTTCTGCTGTGAAATGATTTTTTTCAAAAACATATGTAAAATACACTTTATATTGTTAGAAATATTCTTACGATTATCAAAAATGTGCGTATCAAATAAGATACAGCAGTCCTTTAAAGAAAGCCTTACACGTTTGGCCGTCACAATAAAACTACAGAGCTTTAATCATAAAACTAAGCATTTAAATAAACATTGAATTATATATACTAGTACAATATTCCTCTTGAAATAAATTAACATTTAATTATAAAGCATTTAAATGCTTTACGGTTATAGAGATCTCATTGTTTTACGTTAAAATCTATCAGAATTTAATCTTACTTTTTGACCATACAACATCAAATTGCACATTTTTGCTCAGCTTGGACCTGTGAATAAAACGTAGATGTTTTTGTTCTCCTCGTCTATACGAGTCATAAAAGACTGATTTAAGATGCTCAACAAAAAAAGAAAAGAAAAAAACTTTGTCTAAAGGTTCAACAAACTCTTCCAATTAGATTTTTTGGACTATTACTTCACATGTCAGGCTTTACAGGGATATAAAAAGCAAGTAAATGCAATTAGGGAGATTCTATATACCGGTATGTACTAAAGCCCACTATTTCAAGGGCTTGTATACATAAAAGTGTGCTAAATTAAAGTCAGTCAATAGGAGAATTATTAATTGTATATAGTATGTGTTACCAACTTTAAAAAAACATATCTGGATATCTGAAACTAAACACAATGGTGAAAGTAATATAGTGATCAAGGCCAAGGGAATATATAAAAGTGAAGCCTATATATAAGAAAAGTTACCTTTTGTGGCGCCACGTTGATTTAGTGGAAATCACTGTTGCCTCACAGATTGAAGGTCCATGCTTCGAGCCCCGGCTGAACAAGGAAAACCTTTCGTACGTTGTTTTCCTGACGTTTTTTTCCGGGATGCAAAACCTCTGTGAGTTTGGTGTTGAAGCTGAAACTGATAGAAGGCAGAACATCGTCACTCCTGTTTAACATAATACAAGTACAATATTCCACTTGCAAACATTTCACAAAATACCTTTTTTCTTGATTTTAAAAAGCGGCAATTCAACTGGTTTAATGGTCACTTTATTGTCATTGTCTTCAAAAAACAGGTACATGCTGGGTTCAGCCACTGATTTCAAGCTCCGCCAGTCTCTGCTTCCCGCCTCACCCCATTGAAATAAGAACGTCTCATTTAACATATCTTTCGTGACCTCCTGTTGTGAGGATAATACCTGTGTATGTGAGAGCCAGCAGACTTTGTTAAAAATTTCAGATCTTATCAAATCAAAAATTAGATAATAAAAAGCACAAGAAATATATTTTGACACCATGTCTAAAAATTTTCCAAAAAGAATTGATCTGAGATCTTACCGTAAATTTGATGTCTTTACCATCAGTAAATGGGAAAATGGCCTTATCTCCAACCTCAAAACAAAATGCCATACATGCCCTTTTGTCATACTCAATGTCATACACCTGGACTGAAGAAGAAAAAGACAAATTATATTTATAGCATTATATAAAAATCACAAACACTTTCATTGATAAGAAACACTGTTGTGTAACTTTCACTGATAACTTCCACATAAATTACACTTCACAGAGTAAATAATATAACAAGCTAAATAAAAAAATAAATAACTGTGAAATGTAAAGGTATATTTCTTCCCATCTCATCAAGGCAACATTTCTCATATTTATTTATTTTTTTATTTGATGTAAAATAACTAAAACTGAACACCTAAAATCTAAATTAATTAAAAAAAACAAAACCATACTGACATGTTAAAAAAATATATAAATTACTATAAATATAAAAAAATTATAAAAAGGACACAACAAAAATTATTAAACATTTACCAAAAATGTATGCATGTAGGCCCATATACAATAGGCTATAGGCCTATACAGTAGCATGCATATATATATATATATAGGCCTATATATATATATATATATATATATATATATACACACAAACACAATAGGCTATATATTATATATAGGCTACACACATAACCACACGAGACTGCAGCATAGGCTAAGCCTGATCCACATTTCTAGCATTTCGAGAATAAAGTCGAATTACTTCGAGAATGAAGTCGAAATAATCTAAAATTACGAGAATAAAGTCGAAATATTTCGAGAATAAACTATGCAGTTCTAATAAAGTTGAATTAACGTAGCCTAATCTGTCATTTTTACTGTATTCATCTCGCAGGTGTTGATTATAGCCTAATTAATTGACTGTTTGTTCCATAGCCTAATACGCCTTATTCACGGCAGCGCCATCTTTGATTTTTAATGAGAATGAAAGCGA
Source organism: Pimephales promelas (assembly GCF_988280905.1). Classification (NCBI taxonomy): domain Eukaryota; kingdom Metazoa; phylum Chordata; class Actinopteri; order Cypriniformes; family Leuciscidae; genus Pimephales; species Pimephales promelas. The sequence continues at coordinate 43,173,285 of NC_142772.1, forward strand.
GGCTGTGAGGGATAGACTTGCATCTCTTCAATGGGCTGTATACTGTTATTTAATGTGTTTTCGGATTGTTCTGCTCATGAAACACTGGAAAAATATCTTTCCAAGAAATGTCAGTTGACAAAAAAATCCCGATAATGTAAGCTGTGGAAAATTGTAAGTAATCCAGCCGCTGTATTCACCTTTTTACAGCGGATGCCACTGGAAACACGGTAAGTCTATCCCTCACAGCCTCACTTTCATACCTGTCATGGCGCTGCTCTGAATAAGGTCAATAGTAAGGATAAACAATTTTTAAAAAGTAGCCTATATAATTATCTAAAAATTCACCTCAAAATGCTAAATGGGGATAGTCTAGCTTAAAAAAAAATCAATTAGTCAGAATCAGAGCATCGTCTCTGCAGTTGCTGAATGTCAGGTGTTGCGAGCACAGACAGCGACGTTGCCATAGAAATGCAACGGGCTACAGACTGAACGTGCTGAACAGTCACTCATTTAAATTAATTAATTTAGGAGTTATTGCTGAGACTAGTTCTGGATAAGCAAAGAATTCTATGAAGCATTCAGAAGTCTTTACCGACGCATTCATCGTCAGCCTGCGTGTTCACCGTAACCAGCTGATGATGAGATGGACTGGGCTTGCGCTTGACCTGGACGCACACACGCTTTCCGTCGTCGGTACACAGAACCGCTGGTATAGCTTTGCAGATTTCCATTTTGGATAGCTTCTTTCTGGAAACTGATAAACAAACATCATAGACAAACAGGTAATAACAGGTAGCTACTTTAGCTACTGGACATCACAGTCACTGTACAGTACACAACAAACATTAAACTAGAAATAGTATTAGCCTATTAAAGTTAACGCAGCATATAGCCTATATTTCGTCGTAGGCTAGTTCAAATATACTTAAGCGTTCCCTTTAGTGGCTCCGTATATCGACAGATCAAAATGCAAAAGAAGGTAGCCTAATGACTGAAGGGTGTTTGACTGTGATATTTAATAGTCTATAGACTATGTATTGTAAACATTTAAAAATGAATACATTTGCGACAACCTGCTTCTTGCATCTATTTTGCAGCACTCGTCACAAATGATAATGCATGAATTTACCTCAGCTGGTTTTCGGATAAATATAATTTCTCCTCCTCGCGGTTCTGGACCAAATGAGCGTCTGCAGATGATGAACAGTGATGTCGTGAGCACTTTTAAGGCAGAACTGTGTTTAAATCCATCCAGCAAATTTGACGCCCCCTTACCGGAATGATTAACACAGACAGGCGGCTTTCTGCCTCCCTCAGGATATGCTGGCTTTGCTGGGAAGAATGTTACGAATGAAACGCCGTCCCATTGACCCTAGTTTAACTTGCATTGCATTTTATTTATTTTATCTAACGCGCAAAGATAACATCTTTTTAAAGAGACTAAAATGGGATATATTTTATGCCTAATATGTCACTTTGGGTTACAAGATAACTAGCTTGGAAAAAGCCCAATAGAGGGGTGGGATGTTATGATAATAAATGTAGCTATGTAGGCTATTGGACGTTTCATTGTTTCAGCAGTTGAGCTGTAAAGTTTTACTGTATCTGACCAAAGTCAAGTCAAGTCACATTTATAGCGCTTTTCACAATACAGATTGCATCAAAGCAGCTTCACAGTGATAACATGAAAGTAGTACAACACAGATCAATAATATTGTTGAATATTAAATATCCCCAACTAAGCAAGCCAAAAGCAAGGCAACAGTGGCAAGGAACCAACAATCCATCAAAGTGACACGATGATGAAATCCGCCTTTTCATTTCTAACACGTTTTGACCTGCTTATTTTTAAGCATTCAGTGGGGGTTTCAAGTGTTTCTTAAGAGCTTGGATGACAAATTATGAGCCTTTGGTTTTGGAACAAGATTGCAAACAGAGAAAGTGAGAGAGATCAAGCAGGGCTCTAAACCAAACAGGACAGGAGGAACAGGCAAACAATTTCAAAACAGCAGGGGAAGCTGTAATAAAGAATAGTTGTAATAGAATTAGTGTTACGCTATATAGTGACTTAGTCATTTGTAATAATTGCGGAGGTTGTTCGTGATCCCAATTTCATGCGAATCGGTCATGTCTGAAATTTGTAAAGTAAAAATTCCCACGCAAATGATGCAACAGCAGATGAAGTGATCTGAAGAGACAGATATCTTGTAGACGTGCGTGTGTTATCTGTTTCTAATTAACACGAGGTCCTCAGATCATTTAGCCTGACAGCATCAGACTTCGTACTTCCGCTCTATTTCGGTTCGCTTCTGTACCAAGGGGGTAATCTATCAGCCAGAAGTTGAAGCATTGCCGCCATTGTAGCAGAACTTCACCTGCTGTTAGTATTCCATTGACTCCCATTCATTTTCAGGCATAACGTCTGATAAAGTCGAGGAAGAAGCCCATCGAGAGTCAAAGTTGATCCTGCTCCTAGCTCACGGACAGCTAATACTCACTCTCTCCGTCTCTGTCAGATTCGGAAGGGAATTATTCAGATTTCACTAGGCACAGCTACTAGAAGACGTACAGGTTGCTCACGTGACAGGCTGAGTTTGCGCAGTACGCCTGGCGATCGGCTTTTAACGGGCTTCTATTTTCTCCGTTGAAATCAATGCTGTCGCTGTGTCCATTTTTTTTACTGTGTATGTTCTGTACTCAGTCTGAGACATCGACATGATGTCTCCTACGCTATCTCACGACCAATTCGTACGAATTCGTACGAGTGATTCAAAAGTGGCTAATTCGTACTAATTCATACGACCTCACTCGTACGAATTTGTACGATTTGTCTAAACCCACGTGACAGTTATGTTTAGGGGCGGGGTCAGGGTAGGTCATTCGTACGAATTCATACGAATTGGCTAATTCGTAAAATATGTACGATTTAGCAAAATCGTCCTAATTCATACGAGGGAGGTCGTACGAATTGTTACGAATTAGCCACCTCGTAAAATTCGTACTAATTCCCGTGAGATCGTTTCCAATCAACGAACAGAGGGCGGGCTGAGAGCCATGACGTGGACGCTAAGGTTTAAGATTGTATTTTAGGTTAGGGAAATCGATTGCAATTTGCTCTGTTGTGGAGAATATTCCCGGCATTTGAGAACTGAAACCCGAACAAGAAGAGTGTTTGTTAAACATTTTGAATGGTGGTGATGTGGCCCTCGACAGGTTTTGGGAAAAGTTTAATTTATCAACTATTACCGATCCTCAGCGAGAAACTGCACTCAAGGAGGATTGGGTTTAGGAGGCAGCAAAACTCAGTCAGCCATGTTCACTCCGGCATTTTGCTTGATGGTTTCGTTTTCGCATCATACATGTGTTTACAGTGGAAGTTTGATACGACTGAGCTGGCCAATTACACACGTCATAACCAAACGTTATGTAATTGGCTACGGGTAGACAATGATTATACAAAGTTCCCACAGGCCAATTAATGTCACGCGACCTCCCCAGAGATGCCATCTTTGATGAAAAAACTGAGAGATTATAAAGAGACTCTATTAACACAAGACAGAGAGAGGTACAATGCGAAAATTTCATTCATAAATGAAAATGATCCGGATGCGCTAACAAAGGAAGCACTGAGCACTGATTATGCAGCTTTGCCTCAGATACAGTACTTTCATGTTTCAGTATTTTCATTTTCATGTCATCAGTTTGCCGAGGGTTGGTTTGGTGACGTTTGCTTAAGTGCAATCAATGGAAAAGTAACTTAGTCATCATAGCGAAGGTATAGGGGAGCGCAGGGCACAACCTAACGCGGGGTTAAATGTAACACGGACCTGTTGAATAGTTCGTCAGGATCAAGCAGGCTGTGTTTACGATATTTTTCTCTTGCTGCCAGAAGACGGTCTCCCGCGAATTTGCGGAAAATTTTGATTATATTTCGTGAAGATACTTGACAAAGAGTGTTTTGACACCATTAAAGTAAATTTTTTCATCATAGATTTTTTTTCGGTTTCTGAGTTGGGTGTATAAGTTTCCAAATCTAACTTTATATTGCCTTAATCAGTGTCTTGTTGGCTCAAACATAGCACCGTTTTGAAACTTGTCAGCAATTCCTAGCGACTGGCTTAAAATATGTAATACACAGCGGGGTTCGTTGTAACACAGTGTTACAAACAAGCCTCCAAGTGTACAATGATAATCAAATGAAAACGGAGCGACACAACTTTTCAGGTTTGAGTATACATTTAACTTTGTTGGACTTCCACAAACAATGTTAATATTTAAAATGTTTAAAATTTATGAAAAAATGAATGAAATGAATGACAACTTGTTTATTTATTAAAAATATGGAATGTTTTTAATGCAATAAACCCTTAAAATTATTATTTTAAGCTCATTTGTATGATTATTAATGTTATAATAATAATAATAATAATTGTACATGTGGCTGCCACACACAAATCTAATTTAATTGCAATTGCAGTATTTTATAATTTTATTTATAATTATTTATTGCAAAACTGTACAGCCCGTTTCTGTCTCTATCCATGATATTGATCCATAATAGAAAGGATGATTGGATGAGGGATGGATGTATGGATATCTGTCTATACAGATGCACAAACAATATCAAACTATACACATAAAATTGTACTGAATTAAGTGTGTAACACACAAGTGTTCCTACTAACCCCTCTGTCTGTTACAATTAACCCCGCATATGAGGTAAGTTGTAACATTTGCACTTCTGTCACTTTCAGTCCAACTGTACGAAAATGGTAGGTCCTAGAAAAAAACTTTAAGTGTTCATTTGTAGCAGAGATGTGTATGTTGCTTGTGTAAAAAAAATATTAATTTAACCTAATTATTTTTTTAAATAACTGAGCCAAAACCAAAATGCGTTAGGTTGTGCCCCTCTCTCCCCTAACATGATGCTAGACTATCTGTTTATTAAAAAGCCATAGCCTGCACAACTTAATTCCAACGTTCCCATCAAAACAGTCACCGGTCCTTTCTGTAATATTCATGTACTTATTTGCACACTGAAGCATAAGGGGTGGAATGGTACATGTATTCGTATTCAACCGAAACGGTATGGGCATCATGGTTCGGTGCATGAATATAAAAATAAATAAAACTTGCGTGCAAATTAATGTAATGTAATGCGGAACTACTTTATACGCAGGTTGCACATGAGATTGCAATGCTGGCAGAGATGTATAAAGTACTAGAAACCCGGACTTGAGTAAAAGTACAAGTGCTCTATCAAAAAAGTGACTTAAGCACCACACTTAAGTAGAAGTACTAAAGTATTCAACATTTTTTGTACTTAAGTATTGCAAGTAGTTTATTTAAAAATTCACTACTTAAGTACTAAAAGTAAAAGTACAAGTATTGTGTCATGCAATTATTAAAGAAAGCAGTCAAAAGTTTGAACTAGCAATCAAATAAGGCGCTTTGGCGGGATACAAATTTGCTTTGGCGGCCATTGCAGGACAACCCCTGCATTAGTTGTCAATGTGTGTGTCAATCAATACCATTACCCTATAAAACTGGTGCGTGATTTAGGCAGCATGAAAGCCAACTTGCAACGAATGATTCGTAAATTTTTTATAATTGTAACGAGTAACTAGCAGAGAATTAAAAAAATATCGAAGTAAAAGTATTAAATTCATCGAAAATATCTACTGAAGTAAAAGTAGAAGTATGAGAAAAAAACAATACTCTAGTAGAGTACAGATAGCCTACAGCATTTTAGTACTAGTAGTTCTACTTTGTTACTATAATCTCTGAATACTGGAAGTGTGTGTGTGTGTGTGTGTGTGAGTGAGTGAGTGAGTGAGAGAGGGGGGGGGGGGCGGACGTGATCGAACAGTGGGAACAATGTTGTTTTGTTTGTATGTTTTTAATACCTCGTCATTTCATTCATACAGGACATTATTCAAACTGCAAAGTGTTAACTTCTATTTGTGTACACTCGCAATAAAACACAACATTGTGTAAGATAGTAGGCTACTGAGTAAATTACGTCTGTCAACACATTAGATACGCATCTGACAGAAAGTGCTCTGAGCAAATTCTTGCATGTTTTGAGGGAGTTTCTTTCCTCCCAGGAAACATGCGATGTCAGAAAGACGTTTAGATCATGTCTGTATAACGTCAGTTCTCACCCACTTTAGTACATCTGTGGACGTGCAAAACTGGTTCAATTTCGGGACGTCTGACTAAGCACCCCATTAAAATGTCTGTGGACGTGTGAAACTGGTTCAATGTCTGAACGTCAGACTAGGGACTATTTTTGACGTCTGTTGACGTTCGAAACTGGTTAAATGTTGGGACATCTAACTTGGGACTGCTTTAAAACGTCTGTGGACATGCAAAACTGGTTCAATGTCAGGACGTCTGACTAAGATTCAATATCTGAACGTCTGATTAGGGACTATTTTTGACGTCTGTTGACGTGCGAAACTGGTTAAATGTTGGCACATCTAACTTGGGACTGCTTTATAACGTCTGTGGACATGCAAAACTGGTTCAATGTCAGGACGTCTGACTAAGATTCAATATCTGAACGTCTGATTAGGGACTATTTTTGACGTCTGTTGACGTGCGAAACTGGTTAAATGTTGGGACATCTAACTTGGGACTGCTTTATAACGTCTGTGGACATGCAAAACTGGTTCAATGTCAGGACGTCTGACTAAGATTCAATATCTCAACGTCTGATTAGGGACTATTTTTGACGTCTGTTGACGTGCGAAACTGGTTAAATGTTAGGACATCTAACTTGGGACTGCTTTATAACGTCTGTGTACATGCAAAACTGGTTCAATGTCAGGACGTCTGACTAAGGTTCAATATCTGAACGTCTGATTTGGGACTATTTTTGACGTCTGTGGATGTGCGAAACTGGTTCAATATCTGAACGTCTGATTAGGGACTATTTTTGACATCTGTGGATGTGCGAAACTGGTTCAATATCTGAATATCTGACTATGAAGCCCGTTCTCATCCCAAGTCGTCATATACAACGCTTTTGCCAAAGCGTAGACATATCCAGCACACATGGCACCCTTTAGCGTCAAATGAGACGCCGATATATATGGGCCAGCAGGCGCCTCCTAGTGGTCTAACCCTAACCCTACCCTACCCCATACCTAAACCTACCATAACTGAAGCGTACGAATCTGGTTCAACATCCGTCAATAAGTATGATTCTATAGGGACCCTCGCCAGCCATAACCTCCATCGTTGTTCTGACAAAAGCTTGGTCTTCTCACATACGTGTACATAGAGTTTAATGATGGGTATACTGTAAAATCCAATTTAATTTGAACATCCATTGACCCTGCAGGAGATGACCATTTTCACTTTTTAACACAAAACTCATTTCACTTCGTTTAACTCGTTTCACCTTCATCTAATCTTCTGCCCACAGCAATGGCGGCGGGTCGGCAAATGCCCATATGTCGTGTCGTCATATAGGAACTATGTATAGTGTGCCGAAGTTATGAAGTCACTTTTGTAGTCCAAAACGTGGAAGTGAGTTAGCATTTTAACACCTCCGGTTCCCTCGCCCTAAAGTCTATGGGTTTTTTTAATGGGTTTTTGCTAAATTGCCTGAAATAAGGTCTGTGGTTAACAAAGCCTCTAAATATTTTCACATTTTGATGACGTATGACAAAACACACCAGTTATAACCTGCTTTGTGTTTTTTTTTTAACTTTTGTGTCTGCTTGTGGTTTTTTGAAGCCTTTATAATAGGCTTCAAAATGCATACATTTTGGATTAACTTGTAAAGATTATCTTGATAGACAAAACGTGTAAGGGTCACAACTCTTTGTTGAACACAGATCTTATTTTTTTGCGATTTTTCAAGTCTATGGGGAAAATGCATAGCTTTCCGATCAAGGGAACCCATCCGAGTTGTCCAACAAAGTGACGACTTCGGCACTCTATATACTTCAGACAAGTCGAGCGCGTCGCTTCCGTTTTGAACGTGCATATCGCGCGACTACAATTGACATAACGAACTTGAGCACACAAAAGACGTGATATGTGATAGTATAGTATTAGATAGTATATTATCCTGCATATTTTTTTTTTTAAATTCCACATAAAGATCAATTCATTGGCAGTGAGCGAAAACCAATACTTCGTTAAGTACTTCTAACAAAGGTTGACAAGAAACTCCAAATAAGCCCGTGTTTTAAACACACCACATATACTATTTCTTACTTTCAGTTGGGGTAAGCACTCCTTGAGGGTCTGGTGCCACCTATTTCAAAATGGAAAAGATTTGTAAAAATTTAAATTAATTTTGTTGTAAAAAACTGTACATACCCTCACTTCTACTGTATGATCTCGAATGCATCTGTCAAGAGGCAAGACAACATTAGGCAATTCTGTTAATGAAAACAAAACACACTGACTTAAATAAGACAGTAGTTAAATAAATTTAAAAAAAAATCGTAAACTATCATATTTTTTTATTTGAACTACTTTGAGGATGTAGCAAAAATTTAGACTTCTTGTAATCCAATTCTACCTAGTCAACTATTGTAGCCATATAATAATTATTCATAAGGTAGCCAACATTCCACACTGTGAAGTGTAGATTTGAACGGTCTTATCACTTCACAATTTAAAATACAGGGGTTGGACAATGAAACTGAAACACTGGCCAATATTGGAGGTTTCACATCTATATGCCTGGCGGCCAATCTTCAGAGTGAATCCTGATTGTATTTGATGGACACGACACTGCCGAGGACTACCAAACCCTTCTGGAGGATCATGAGCACCTGATGCTCAAACCGTGTATTTGGATGCAAAATGAGGCCCTCACCATTCTAACAAATTATTGTGTTGTAAAACCAGGTGTTTCAGTTTCATTGTCCAACCCCTGTATGTAGACCAGGTGTAGCCAACCCTGGTCCTCGAGAGCCACTGCCCTGCTTGTTTCCAGGGCAGTGGCTCTCGAGGACCAGGGTTGGCTACACCTGGTCTACATATTTTAAATATTTCCCAAAAAAAAAAAGGTCTGGAATCATGCCCTTAACCCTATTCACTTTTAGCCAACTTAATTTTATCCAAATTCAAACCTTTCAGTTGAAAATGTGTGCATCATTTATTTCGGTTCCTTCGAGTCAAAACAAGTAAAATTCAATCACATTTGTAAAATAATACAAAATGTACTAACCCAACAGCAGATTTTTAGTAATTTTGTAAACTTTTTTGTAAGTTGGCAACACAATGCCAAAGAGAATAAAATATCAATTATAGCACATCCTGCTCGCTAAAACTACACATTAAAGGTCAAAGTAACAATTATACATGTAACCAGAGAACTGCATACATGTACAAAATCTGAAAGCATTTTTAGGAAATGTCCTGTTACATATTTAACCGATTCCTTGACAGTTTTTCAGCATCCCTCCACCACCCCGACACCTCATTCTCGGCTGCTTCTTTCGGACAGCCAGTAATACGGAGGGAGTACTCTGTGTTCGGGCCAAATACCGAGACTGGAGCCCTCTCCTTGGACAGCACGCCAAATATGCATACTATTTATTCTATTTGACTCATTCCCAAATTCACAAGATTACACTTACTAATGAGACCTTTGTACCAGTCGCACTGAGACATTTCAAATGATACCAAACATGTATAATACGGTATGATGATTATTCACATTAAACCATATCGATTTTTGGGTGAGTTTCAGGTGGGCTCAGCATGAGAAATAGGGAGTGGGGAAAGTGGTAAAGAGATGTATTCTGAGGTGAGACTTACGTCTCAAATGGAGAGAGTTCAAACATTCATTTCCAGAAAGGGCATTTGTCCTCCAAGGAAGTGGTAATTCCTAAAGTAGAATGCCCAGCATTTTGTAATTACAGTCTAATTCCTAGTCTAATAGTTCAATCAGTTTATTATTATTAATTTTTGGGGGGCATTTAATTATTCAACTTCCCATCAGGAGACCGCGGTTATCCACTAAAGATGTTCACACACAAAAAATTCTAGGGTTTACAAAGAATGGTGTGAAAAGGGAAAAACATCCAGTATGCGGCAGTCCTGTGGGTGAAAATGCCTTGTTGATGCTAGAGGTCAGAGGAGAAAGGGCCGACTGATTCAAGCTGATAGAAGAGCAACTTTGACTGAAATAACCACTCGTTACAACCGAGGTATGCAGCAAAGCATATGTGAAGCCACAACACACACAACCTTGAGGCGGATGGGCTACAACAGCAGAAGACCCCACCGGGTACCACTCATCTCCACTACAAATAAGAAAAAGAGGCTACAATTTGCAAGAGCTCACCAAAATTGGACAGTTGAAGACTGGAAAAATGTGTCTAAGTCTGATGAGTCTCAATTTCTGTTGAGAATCAGAATTTGGTGTAAACAGAATGAGAACATGGATCCATCATGCCTTGTTACCACTGCGCAGGCTGGTGGTGGCAAACTTTAGGCTCCTTAGCGCCAATTGGGCATCGTTTAAATGCCACAGCCTACCTGAGCATTGTTTATGACCATGTCCATCCCTTTATGGCCACCATGTACACAAAGCTCGAATGATTTCAAATGGTTTTATTGAACATGACAATGAGTTCACTGTACTAAAATGGCCCCACAGTCACCAGATCTCAACCCAATAGAGCATCTTTGGGATGTGGTGGAATGGGAGATTCCTGACCTGGATGTGCATCGGACAAATCTCCATCAACTGCAAGATGCTATCCTATCAATATGGGCCAACATTTCTAAAGAATGCTTTCAGCACCTTGTTGAATCAATGCCACATAGAATTATGGCAGTTCTGAAGGAGAAAGGGGGTAAATACAGTATTACTATGGTGATCCTAATAAAGTAATTGATTGTTTTTAATGAATTACTATGTTGTTCCTAATCGGATCAAATCGGGTCAATCGGATCAAGAGTGCAGTTAAAGATTTTTTTTTTATATGTGTGGGGTTATCCTAATTTGGGCCTTGTCTGTATTACTCTTATTCACTTGACAGGGCCCAGCCTTACGGACCAACACCATAACCTCTCTAGAATGAGAAGAAAAACATGAAGCCAAGACCTGACCTGTCCATCTTCTTTGAACTTTCTGAAGCTCCTCTTTGAATGAATGAGTTTCCTGTAAAAAAAAAAAAACACTATAGAGGAAGTTGTTTAATCCTTGTCATTACTTGCTTAATACATTAATCCCCCCGCCCCTTACATTCCAAAGTGGAATTCAACCAAAAAGTGACAAAAATCTGAAGTTAATAATACTATAATAATTTAAAACAAATCCCATTATCTGTCAACATCCTGTCCCACCCCTCTCTATCACCGTGGGATCATGTAAAGTTATTTATGTCCCAACACTGATCCAATGTCAGTAAGGGAGCGGTTAAACCAAGCCTAGAAAAAAAAAGAAACAATAAAACAAGTGAGAGACTCTGAATCTCCTGGCGTCATTTTAAAGTTGTAAAAAATAACATTTTCAATTTAGGTAAGGTTCTCGATCTCTTTAAAGAAATGAGCCTCATATAATGTTTAATTTTCTTACTATTAGGTAAAATGCAGGAAAACAGCCAGTACCAATTCAATTGGTAAAATCTACCCATAAGTGAAGTTAACAACATACAAACAGCATTTTAATCCTTAGTTAAAACCTTGAAGAGTTAATAAACAGCACTTTTTTTTTTATTCAGTTGCGGAAACAATCTTCCATAAGGGCATGATTTACCTCACATTTTGACAATGTTCGGACACCGAAAAACCACACCCGCTCTCATTCAAAATCAAACCTCATATGATCTGCAACTTTTCAGGAAATGGAGAAAAAAAACACTGTATTTTAAAAATATTTAAAAGCCGTGTTGTCAGTTTTTATTGTGGCTGTATATATGGTCATATATTTGGATGTGCCATCATATTATTTTTGATAACATTTTACCAAATGCAATTACAAAGTTTTTGACTAGCGAATATACTGTTGTTATGAAGCGCATTACGTTGAGTTATGAAGGTCATTGTAGCTGGGTGTTCAATTCCCTTTCAGTCGAGAAAGTCAGACGTAGTCGTCGACTGAATGGGGGACCACCCCGGGGAGCCGAATCATCTTTGAGTATCATTGGACGAGCCAATGGGAATTGGCGTACGTGATGTCACACACTCCGCCCCCGTGGCGTCGGTATAAACACGGAAGTGGATGCACGCACAAGTTGCCTTTAACCTGTTAACTGTCACCCCCCCTTTTTTGAATAGACATGAAAATGCACATTTCGAACTTAAATGGTTGTAATTCAAGAATGCTTTGGAATATAGACATATGATTGGTCTTGTTTTAAAGAAGATTTTTGGCAGATTTTTGTAGAAGTGAAATAAATTAAGAAAGTGAAACAGAAAAAAAGTTATAGAGGTTTGAGTTTATGAAAATGTACAATGCAAAAATATTAATTATTCATATTTTACATAAAATATATATTTTCAAAACCTGGGCTACTCTAAAATGGCAGAAAAATCAAAGCCAAAAATCTGAACAAGTTGTGTTTCAAATTTTAGGTTGATATCTCAAAAAATGAGCTTTCAGTAAGATTTTGTTTGAGCGCAGTACCAAACTTTTTCACTAGGGCACAATCAGACTCCATTACTGCCCATATAAGGGCGCCTGCATTTCCATTCGTGTTTTGAGTGATATGAACCATTATTTTCACAATTTTCATACAATTTATGAAGTACAGATCCTATTCAGAAGTAGCATGGGAAGTTTGGCAGATTTTGATATGAATTGAACCTCTAAGAAACACATACAAAGAACACGCATGTAAGTCATAGCTAGCTGCCACGTCACAAATGGTGAATTTATTATTTTTTTCTTGATATTTCAAACTTTTCAGACCTTTTTTTTCCAAAATAATTGAATGGATTCTATCTTTTGAACTTTTGGCATGAAAACAAACTGAGGTATCTACCATTTTTTCATGATTTTTCATGTTTACTGCTATTTTAAAATAAAGGTCTGAACACGCCTTATGAGTATGAAAAAATTCTTGTTTTATATTGATAAATTATGGCTCCTCTGTAATATATTTTGAAAATCATTCACCAAATATGGAAACTAGAGATTGTAAGCTTTCAAATGATATATAGTTTGTCAATATTATTTAAGGTATTTACTAAGATATTATTGTTTTAAAAATATAGTGGCAAACGTCCCACCTGTGGGACGGTGACAGTGCTTTACAGCCGATCGTTTGATGTCTCTAGAGTGCTGTTGTTTACACGAGCGAGTGTGTCGGTGTTCTTCTGGAAGACTCTCCCAGTGCTGGTGGCTTCTACTCTCAACAGCTGTTTAGCGGTAAACAAATTTTGTCATGTTTGTGTGTGTGTTGACGGCTGGTTAGAGGGTAGAAAAGTGAGTGCTTCACTGTTTCAGTTCACTATTGCTGCAGTCATACCTCTTTGTGCTCTGGCACCGGTGATGGGTCTTATTTCCTGAAAGAGCATCACGGGTGTGTTTGTGTCTTTTTCAAGATGTCATTCCACCAGTGCGTTTCTGGATGCGGTCATTCCCTTTTCCTCTCTGACGGTCACAATTGTTGCATCACGTGTTTGGCTCACAGCCCGCTGAAGTAGCTTTTGTGGACGGTTCATGGGTAGATGGGTGATCGGAGGAAAGTGATGCCATTCCGGTATCCATTCCCTGTGGGGCCCCTCCCTCCATCACACCGCAGCCAATGGAATTCCTGTTAAACGTGCCGGTCCCTCTGTAATGGGCCAATCAGCCGTTTCAATTGAGGTTACCCCAGAGGATAAGACGTCAATAGCAGCATCGGAGGGTGAGCTGGCCTCTGAAGATGACGACTCGGCTGTGTTACCTCCCTCTATGAGTGTAACGTTGCACAGATCCAGATTGCCAGATCCAGAAATATCAGCTATGCTGAAACGGGCTGCCCAGGCAGCCGGCCTTCACCGTGTATGCAACCCACCGTTTCCTGAAGGAGGGAACGGAGGATGTAGCCCCCGACCACCGCTGACTCTAGCTGCTTTTCTCTGAGGAGCCAAGGGTAACTCAGTGCGTGCATCCAATTAGATACATGTTAATAAATTTATCACATGGTTATATAGAATATATAGGATTAAAAATGGTTAATTTCTCCTTCTCAGCAAGAATTAAGTCACAATTGCCTGCACATTCCTTTGGGATATAAAACTTATAAGTCTTACCGAGTTCTGCCAGTGTGTTGGGGGAAGTTTCAGAGACCTTTGGGATAGTGAGTTTGCTGGATTATTCATTAGATATAATGAATAATTTGTGTGTCTGTTTGGTCCAGATGCTGCAAAAGTAATTAGCATTAGAATGATATAATTATAAAAACATAGGGGTGTGACGAGACGCTTATGTCATGAGATGAGACACGAGATTGGCGATATCGCGAGACGGCTTTTCACTCAACGGGAAATCTCGTCATATTTTAGTGTCGCGAGATATCGTCACACCCCTATAAAAACACAATATAATTTCTCATTGTAACAGACATAATCCAAAATAAGATGTAAATTATCAATGATTTTACAGTCTTGACAGACTAGATAATCATATCTCCCAGAAATATAATAATATAATTCCTGTAGCATGGTAATTTATGCACTACTCAGAGAACCTCCATTTTAATCTTGACTTTATGGGGACTTAAATCATCCTGACAATGTTAGTGGAAACTGAGACCGGGAAATGTTACAACAATAAAACATTCGCAAATGATAATTCCTTTCTACTTGATAAGCTCAAGCTTGGATATATTTACTCACCGAAAAAAAGTGTCACCCACTTTGTAATTCTGTCAACTATCGTCATTGGCAGTTGGCCAACTGCATTGATGCAATAGTCAGAAACAGAAATGTGCTCTGACAGTAAAATAGGAAAAATCGACTGAATGGGGTAAAAAAAAGTGAACTTCAGTGGAAAATTTAGTTGTTTCCACAATAACTATATATATATACACAGTTGTGACCAGAATTAATCATACCCCTGGTAAATATGATATAAAATGGCTGTAAAAAATAAATCTGCATCGTTTATCCTTTTGATCTTTCATTAAAAAAATTGGCAAAATCCTAACCTTTAGTTTAAGTAAAAGAATTTGAAATCACATTATAAAAAGAAAATTTCTTCAAAACATGTTGGCCACAATTATTCATACCCTTTTATTAAATACCTTTTTGCAATCTCCTTTTGCCAAGATAACTGCTCTAAGTTTTCTGCTATAATGCCTGATGAGTTTGGAGAACACCTGCAGAGATCAGATACCATTCCTTCATACAGAATCTCTCCAGATCCTTCAGATTCCCAGATCCATGTTGGCACTTCTTCTTTTCAGTTCAGAACACTCATTTTCTATATGGTTCAGGTCAGGGTCTGGGACAGTCATGGCAGAAGCTTCCTTTTGTGCCCCCTAACACATTTTTGTGTTGATTTTGATGTTTGTTTTGGATCGTTGTCCTGATGGAAGATCCAGCCACGGCCCATTATAAGATTTCTATCACAAGCCGTCAGGTTTAGATTTTTTATCTGTTGATATTTGATAGAATCCACAATGCCATGTATCTGATCTGAATAAGAAGTCCAGGACCTCCAGCAGAAAAATAGGCCCCCAACATTAAAGATCCAATGGTATATTAAATTGTACACATGGGGTACTTTTTATCCTCATGTCCATCAAACCCATCTAGTGTGCTTACTGCCAAAAAGCTCTTTTTTTTAGTCTCATCTGACCACATAACCCTGTGCCGTTTGAAGATCCAGTCGTGTCTGACCACTGAATATGCTAGAGTTTGTTTTTGGAGGAGCGAGGAGGATTTTTCTTGAAACCCTCTCAAACAACATGTGGGGATGTAGGGGTTATTTGATAATCTTTTTTAGGCTTTCTGGCCCCCAAGACTCAACTAATCTCTGCAATTCTCCATCTGGGTTCCTTGAAGAGTCTTTGGCCACTCAAACTTTCATCCTCACCGTCCATTAAAGGGTTAGTTCACCCAAAAATTAAAATTAAGTCATTAATTACTCACCCGTAATTGCTGTACCAACCCCGTAAGACCTTCGTTCATCTTCGGAACACAAATAAAGATATTTTTGATTGAATCTGAGAGCTAGATCAGTCCTAAATAGACTGCCTAAGGGACTGGCTCTTATTAAAGAAAAGGTTTAAATATTCCATGTGCCTAAAGCGGCTCAATTATAAGTTTATCAAGAAAAAAACATAAATAACGACTTTATTCCACTATTCCATTACTTCTTTATGGGCGCATGCGCGAGAACTGAGACGAGGACGTTCTCATTCGTCTACTTTTTGTTACCGGCTGCTCACCGCTTAGGAGTTTTACCGCCACCTACCGTATAAGATGATGTGCTGATATAGCTGGAAGCGCAAAAATTTCTGTTTACAAGCAGAGGAAGATGCGCGCTGTACATACGCTTTTCAATTTGCTTATTTTTCACACTATAAGGTGCACTTAAAAGCCTTTAATCTTCTCAAAAAACGAGTGTTCCTTATAATCCGGAGCGCCTTATATATGGATCATCATTCATTTTATACGGTAGGTGGAGGTAAAACTCCTAAGCGGTGAGCAGCCGGTAACAAGAAGTAGACGAATGAGAACATCCTCGTCTCAGTTCTCGCGCATGCGCCCATAAGGAAGTAATGGAATAGTGGAATAAAGTCGTTATTTATGTTTTTTTCGCACAAAAAGTAGTCTCGTCGCTTGATAAACTTATAATTGAGCCGCTGTAGGCACATGGAATATTTAAACCTTTTCTTTAATGACTTTATGGGCCGTCAAGAGCCAGTCCCTTAGGCAGTCTATATAGGACTGATCCAGCTCTCAGATTCAATCAAAAATATCTTTATTTGTGTTCCGAAGATGAACGAAGGTCTTACGGGGTTGGAACAGCATGGGGGTGAGTAATTAATGACTTAATTTTCATTTTTGGGTGAACTAACCCTTTAAGAAAATAGACACACATCCTCTTCCTGGCAGAATCGTAACATCTTTACTTGATCATAAGTCCTTACTTATTGTCCTGATGGTCAAAATGGGAATTTTCAATTCTTTAGCTATTTTTCTTACATCCACTTTTTATTTTGTGAAGCTCAACAATCTTTTGATGCACATCAGAACCATGTTCTTGGGTTTTATTCATTGTGATGGATGATTCAGGAAATTTGGCCTTTGTGCTTCCTCATATTTAAACTCCTGAGAAACAAGTCATGACTGGACAATTTCATGTTCCTAGTCACCCTAGTGTGCTAAAAAAGGTAAATATTAATGGGAATATACTTCATAGACATTTTATTCATAAAAAAATTCTAGGGGTATGAATAATTGGGGCCAACGTGTTTTGGATTATGTGATTTCCCCCCCACTTTCAATTCTTTTACTTAAACGAAAGGTTACAATTTTGCCAATTTTTTGAATGAAAAATCAAAAGGATAAACAATGCAGATTTATTTTTACAGCCATTTTATATCATATTTACCAGGGGTATGATTAATTCTGGTCACGACTGTGTATACAACAATATTTGATATTTATATCAAATATTGTTATATATGGATTTTTAAAGAAGGAGAGTGACAAAATGGTGTTGTGCAAGACTTGTGCAATACACATTTGGCTTTAGTTTTTCTCCACTAATAAACAGATATTTTCAGTGTAGGATGAACAGCATGCTATTAAAACAGAATGCGTGGTGTAAGATTACAGCACACACAGTGCAAATAAGGTCACAATGCCTTACACTTGGTGTAATGTAATATTCTGGGTTTAATAAAAGTTTAGCGCAACCAACAGGACTTATGGCATATTAATTTAAACAAAAATTAAAGGTACATTATGTAACCTTTTGACCTCTATCAGATGAAAAAACAGAACAGCATGCATGTTTTTTTATGGAAGAACATATTTGACTGAGCTCATAAATATTCACTACTTGTCTTAAGAGATATAACCAGTTTAGATGGACAAGATCTCAAACTGACTAGCGGAAGACGTTACTGCAGCTTCACCCATTAAAAGACAAGGTAGGTACCTTCCTTAAATAAATTCCAGCACAGCGCTGCAACCATAATGAAGTGACCTTTTCATAATAGATAATGCTTTACAATGAACCCTCAAACCTGTAAGTGAGATATGGGTTGTGATAGCAATCCTTTGTTACTTCTTCATGTTTAGGTGAGCGTGATTTGAACTGAAATAACATGCTATAGTCCAGCAAGTTCTTTTCGGTCAAGTTTAACTGGAAAATGTTACACGGTCAAAAAACTGTCACTCCAACATTGCTTCACAAGAAAAACTAACCGTCAATGCCGGAAATGACATCACCGTTAATACAAAATATTATATTAGACATATAAAATTATTTACTCCAAATTATTTATTGATTGCTTAAAGCACACAATTATTTATTCCACATCTATATAAAGAGAAGTGACTTGTCTCTTACAGGTTTTATGTTCAATAATATAACTTATTCAACCAAGTAACAAAAACGCACCTCTGCATTGCTTTGTTTTACAATATTTCAAATCCTTCAGTTCTCAGCATCTCCGAAAACCCAAGCTAATGCTGATTCACGATTTATTACGAGCTCTGTCACTTTATCTTTTTACCAGCAGACTTCTGTTCTGAGTTTTATTATGGGTTATTTGAGATTTAGCTGCTTCATTTCAACCTTTTTCTCTAATTGTGACAACTAACTTATGGCGCTCCCACACCACACACATCGAAGGAGCAGCTGTTACCATTTACAGATATGATGAGACGCACACGGTCGAGTAAAGAGATGTGTATGTGATTTCCCACAAAAACCATCTTGCCCGGTCTAAAATATAAACACTTATGGCTTAATGAATCAGAGTTAGACAAAAACATGCTTTGGAAGGATTGATGACATACCGACTTAAAGTTTTGTAAATTTTAAGCAAAAAAAAAAAAAAAGTTACATAGTGTACCTTTTATTTTGAATGTTGAAATACTGGTTCAATAGTATAGCCACAAGACAACAATATGCATGTCAAAATTACTTTGTAGTTATCCAATTTTATAGCCGTTGCCCTCACAATGAAACTCCTTAAAAGACCGCAAGATGACGAGAACATTTTAACAGCCCCAAAGATTTAACATAAGAATGTGAAAGTGTTTTCTTAAAATTAAAAGCTTCATATTTCTGCCGTACAGTAACCTAGATTGTTGGTATGTTATGTGTTATTATATATTTTTTTAAGTTAGCATGAAACAAAAGTTGTAAGTCTATTGGGACATATCGAAGTGAAATGGCTTCTCAAACATGTAAAAAAAAAAAAAGGCGAGGCATTATTTTGTCCATCAGGAATTTATTGGATATTTGTGGTTTGCTACTGCTGTCCCGCCCTCACGGCAGTAAACGTCATCAGATTAAGAAGGCTTATGAATTGTATAAAAATAAAGTGATATGCATGGATGATTAGCTTACAGATATTGCAATATTACATAAAAAATAAGTTCTGTCGATTTTGATTTCGTGGTAACTTTAACTTTTAATCTTTTAGAAGTTTTAAGTTGGGCCAAAGAGGTGTATTTTGTTGCATCACATCTTAACTCAGCTGCTATGAACTGCAAATGACCTTTATGCTATTGTCTAAAGTACACAAAAGTCAACAGTTTAAAAAAAAAAAAAAGATATGTAAACGATGAAAGATTCATTTTGGGGGGTTGAAATCTTCCCTCATTGTCCTGTGAACGTACGCAACGGTTTCCCATCTACCACATTCTACTCCAATCTAAACCACTACTTATATTGTTCGACCTTTAACTGAACCAAAAAAGCAAATACTCAGTAGCACATGAAGTTTAATACCTTTAAAGTTTTACTACCCTAAAAATCTCACAAAGTGTTCTGCCAATCAACAGCAAACATCTACATTTCAAGATTAAATAAAGAAAAAGAAAAACACTAAAGATTTTGTTTGCTCAGATTGTAGAACACTAATCTATAATTCTGCAGCTTCGTTTGAACAAAATTATAGCATCGGGGACTTAAATAGGGTTTATTTATAATGTAAAATCCAATTTCTTACATTAAAATCCATGTGTGCTCAGACATGCACAAGAGATTGAGACTGATCCATAAATTATAACTGAAGTTATAAGGAAAGTTTTGACTTAAATCTCTGATTAACAGAATATTAACTCTTCTGTTGAAGTTTTTTTACACAGCAATGCTTAATGTTGAAATTCATGACAACAAAGATATGATCCAATTAGGTAGCATCTAACCAGTATGGCTAAAACCTAGCAAAAATATGTTTAGTAGTATATGAGCTTGTCTAAATGTGCATTATAGTACAAAAGACATTACAAACAAATAGTAAAAACAGAATGAAAACAATTATAAAAACAATTCTTGGCTTCCAGGTGGAAAATGAAGGTCACTGCATTTTAACAAACATTATAATGTTTCAACCTCCTCTGGATAAACAAGTTTAACTTGAACATGGTCGCTCAGTGCTTCATTCTCCCGGTACACATACACAGGAGAGCTCTGGGGTTGTGTGTTACCTTCGACCTCTTCCTTACTCTCACCTGCAAGGTCACAAAGAGAGGTCACACAGGGGTCATGTTCCTGCAAGGCTGTTGGGTAGCGCAGAGCAGTTTTCTCAATCCGCACTGAACGCCGCACTGGGGTAAAGAAACGGATTTCGTGACCGTCTACTTGTCCTGATTCCACTCCCTGCTGACACCTTTTTCCCCTTGAATTGTGCAAGAGAATACCAAGTAATCAGACATTACTAAATGTATTGCTGGAATAAGAGCAGATAATCATCATGACTTGTGGCCTTACAATCATATTTGGTGGAGCTGGACTTTTGGGAAATGTGTTAATTTCCTGTATTAAATATTTTTATTAGTAGGACTGGGTTGAATACATCATTTTCTCGAGTGTAATTTGATGTACCAATATTAATTACTTAGTCTATGCTATTATCATGTTGATGTGGTGTTGTATTTTACAGTCAAACACCCTATATAAATATCAGTCTAATCATATTAAGGCTCATGTTTAAATGTTAGGGTAACACTTTATGGTAAGGGTACATGAATTCATGTATAAGTTAATGCATCATTCATGCATTAATATCTCATAATTCATCAGGAACTAACACAAGTTCAACGTTTTTCATTCATGACTTCGTGAATGAACAACACCTTAATTAAAACATTGACTAAGACGAGCACATCATCATGAATTATGATTTATTACGCATGATCATGATGTTTTCTTTGTTCACAGTTATGCCACCTTTCAATAGCACATTGTTCATCAGTGTTTCAAAGGACCTAGTCACCACTTTAGTTAAGGGGCCACACACATGATGAAGTCATTGATAGATAATGCTTAGTTAATGATGACTTCTGTATTTGATTTACAGAATGTGTGTGCTATGAGCTGTGATTGGTCTATTATGGTGTCTGTCCAATAGTCATCATTAACTAAGCATTAATCTATTAATGACTTCATCATGTGTGTGGCCCCTTAAATAAAGTGGTGACTAGGTCACTGACCTAGACGAAGAACAAAGTTTTAATTAAGGTGTTGTTCATTCATGAAGTCATGAATGAAAAACGTTGAACTTGTGTTCGTTCCTGATGATTCATTAGATATTAATGCATGAATGAATGCATAATTCATGCATTAATTTATACATGAATTCATGATAATTCATTGTACCCTTACCGTAAAGTGTTACCAATGTTAGTTTATAAAGCAAGCATAATCTTGTAAAAATGTCTTATAGTAAGTGAGCATACATTTGTAGATTAAAAGCCGTTATGTTGATTATTACAATTATTTTAAATGTGGAAAATTGTATTAATAAAGAATGAGTTGTATTCAACGTTTTACTGGTACTATACAGAAGTAAATATAGGATTCAAAATATCTCAATTTATTATTATTTTGGTAACACTTAACAATAAGGTTCATCAGCTAACATTAGTCAATGTATTCTCGTAACCAACACGAATGAACAATGAGCATTACAATTTGTTACAGTAGTTATTCATCTTTGTTAATGTTAGTCACAGTGCATTAACTAATGTTAAAAAAATAGTTTTTCAAATAATGTGTTACTAAATGTTGAAATTGATAAATGCTGAAGTAGTATTGTTCATTCTTAGTTCCTGTTAACTAAATTAGTTGAACCTTAACTAAACTAATGAATCTTATTGTAAAGTGTTACTATTATTTTATTTAAATTAAAAAGAGAAATGGAATTTTACATCTATAACAGTCCTAACATTATGCTACTTATTCCAAAGAAACTTTAGGCAACAGTGCACATGAGATCAAGGTTTTTCAAATTTAAGTTAGTATGTGTGTGTGTCGTACCCTGGGGTGGCTGTAATTTTATATTTGACGACAGAGGAGTCTCCCCTCATTCCACATATGACGGCCCCGACAGGTTTTGGAGTGCACATGACGTTACCGACTTCCTGTTCGTCATGCATCCTAGTCTCTAGCATTTCAGGCTCGTTTGGCATCGGAGACATACCTGAATGATTTAAAACATGGTGAGATATGAAACAGGACAGCATAAGAAACATGGTATATGTATATAATCCATTTACATTTACGCATTTAGCAGACACTAATCCAAAGTGATTTAAAGTACTTTTTATTGCTTTGGGTTTACCCATGCTGCCTTTGCGCACCGCGGTAGCACCATGGTATCCAGGCAGCCTGGATACCATGAACCAGATTTTCACCTCAGCGAGGGGACCAATCACAGAACGGGGAGGAAGCAGCAAGACGATGACGACGCACTGATGCAGTTTGCTTATACTTATGGATCAAACATGGCAGCAGATGCGAAGTTACCTTTCAATGCAGCCTTAAATATTGTTCTAAGGCCGTGTGTCCACCAAATCGTTTTTAGCCAGCTGAAAACGCTAGACGCTCTGCTGAAGACGCCGTGCTTTGGGCGCTTGAGAGCGTTTTGGCAGTGCAGCGTTTTTTCCGTTGAGAAGTTTCGTTGCTTTGATACAGAATATCTGCAGCACATTTTGAATGTTGTGACAGTTGGTCAGTGTGGTTTAGTCCCGCCCCTCCTCCACTCTCATTGGACGGCTGGGTAAAAAGTGACAGTGATGAGCGCTGCGTTTTTTACAAAGTTTAACATTTTTCAACTCTCGGCGACCAGTAAAAACACCGACCAGTAAAATGGCTATGAGCCAAATGCTGGTGATTTTGTATTGTGGCTGGTAAAGTTAACTGTGACAGGTAAATATAAGTAGCATGCTGGTTCACCCGGACACTTTTAGAGGCACACCTTGAGATTTTACCCTATGGAATAAATGGCTTAAAGGGCATATTGCAGGTTAGAGGACCCAACGAGTCAATGCATAGAAAAATAATGTAGGAACTAGATTTTCTTTAAAATATACTTATAAATGCGCTACATAAGCTTCTGGAGTCGTTTTTGTGAGAAAATTTTACTTCCGTGTCTGAAAATGGGCGTGGCGGGCATGACGCAACAGGCGGGAGAGCGGTCGATTCAAACAACAGGAAAACAATGGATCGCAATGACATTTCGGATGCTGAGGAAATCCTCGTATGACGGACCAAGCCGTAAAGTTATGAGGATAGAGGATAATGTTAGACAGAACGGTCAGCCCCACCTTCACAATGTTTGCATAGGTGCACAGGAACAATCCTTTATAAAACGCATAAAACCTTAGTTTACAAAGACGTGAAACTCACCAAGTAGTCTGGGGTGTTCACTGATACGCTCAAACAAAAATTGTCTAAAATGACTAGCTTCTGGATTGTATTATTGGCACTTCTTGCATTTATTGTCTTCTTAAAATGAATTGTTTCTTGTATACCTCAACTTTGTCCCTTTGGATAAAAGCGTTTACTAAATGAATAATCATTTGACACTGAAGACTGAAGTAATGATTCTGAAAATTCAGCTTTGCCATTACAATTAAAAATATATTTTAAGATTTTATATTTTATTTTATAATAATATTACACTTTAAAACACTTTCTTTACAAAATAAAAACCGCCTTTGTGAGCATGAGGCTTATTTCAAAAACATGAAAACAGTTATTTCCATATTTAATTATATAATTGAGTAATTTTACACTTTTAACTGATAGTTAACCAATAAGA
Source organism: Pimephales promelas (assembly GCF_988280905.1). NCBI lineage: Eukaryota > Metazoa > Chordata > Actinopteri > Cypriniformes > Leuciscidae > Pimephales > Pimephales promelas. Next base: position 43,197,473 of record NC_142772.1, read on the forward strand.
CCAATAATCCACACCTAATCCAAACCCAAGCAATTGCAAAAACATGTACTGTATGTGACCGTATGGCAGAAATATGTATTACTCATCCTTTTACTTTACCTTGAATCTGACCCTTTTTAAGGATCTCAAAAACCACAGATCGTAGTTCATCCACTGGCTGTTGAGAAAAAAAACAAATTAAGTGAAAACAAGTCTGTTACTCATGCACTTTGATTTGCTGTTACTGTAAGTTCTAGCCAAAGGAGTAACTGAAATTAGCTTATTTCGAAACGCTAACAAAACTATGTCTTAATTTCGACAAACATTAACTGATCATTTTCACCATTATCCGACAAGATTATGTTAAACTATAATTCAATTCAAATTGTCAGTATATGCACCCAAAATTCTTACAGTCGGTTAATGCTTCAAACTGTCTATTTTTCGGTTGTTGGTTCAATCCCTGGTACCCCCTGACCAAGTGTCGAGGTGTCCATGAGCAAGGCACCTAATCCCAGCTGCTCCTGACGAGCTGGATGGCGCCTTGCATGATAGACACCGCCGTCGGTGTATGAATGAGTGAGTGAATGGGTGAATGCGAGGCAATATGTAATGCACTTTGGTGGCCATGGGTCTGTGAAAGTGCTATATAAATACTGTCATTTACCTTTTCATGGGCTTCTCAGATTATCAGAATAAAAAATTTAAAAAAAATTAAAAAAAACACAAGCAAAAGAAAAAAGTCTGTGTTTTTGACTGACCTCTCTCACTACACGGATGGCCTCCTGGAACATGGGTAGAACATCCAGGTTTCCTTCTCTTTCCATTAGTCTGGCCCGGCAGATCCAGTATTTAGCAAACTTCTGTGCCATTGGCACCCGAGACAGCACATCTCTGACCTTTTCTACTGGGAAACCCTGTCAGAGAAAAGACATCAGAGAACAGCATTGGATCATTTCTCAATACGCTTGTGAGCACTTAAAGGAAAGCATCATCTAATTAGATTCATATTCATTCATATTCATTATCATTCATATCCAAATAAATACAGGAGTAAAATGCAACTTGAAAAACAGAGCTCAAGAAAAGCTCAAGAAGACCATAAATTCTGAGCAGTGAGACTGTTGGACAAGAATGGTAAACATCATGGTCAATTTATGTCAGTAAATGGCAAACACATTAGATCTGTTCAACCAAAGCAGGACAAGGAAACATTATAAGGTGATGTGTATGCAGTCAAATGTTGGCATAACAATGGTTTGTCTAAAAAAAATTACACTTTAGCCCTCATCACACATACAATCTTTACTGGAAAACTAAATTACCAGTAAAAATAATGTGTGAACAGTCCTTTTTAAATATACTGGTAAATCGGTTCTGGCAATTTACAAACAACTTAACGGGAAGTTCTAACATTACCATTGTGGTGGATTTTAAATAGATACGATTAATTATGTTACCAAGCATAAAAATCCGGTAAGAGTATGATGAAGATTACCGGTAAGAGTACAAAGTCAGAATGGCTGACGTAAGAAATCTCCTTTGGGACAATCGGAGTTCTTATGAAGTAATTTTACTGTAATTTATAAATAGGTAGGGCTGGGGGTATTCTACCCCTAGAAGAATTTGTTAGCGATTTTTTTTTTTTTTTTTACATTTATACAAAGCATTTTGTTGATAGAGCAAAGCATTTTTTGTCCATGTGTTAACCAGGATAGACGCCTGGCTATTTGTTTGTTCAAAAGCAAAAATCCAGCTAGACAGTCAATTAGTCCGAACATTTTTGATGTACATCAACTATGTGGAGTGTCATTTTGTACGAGTCAAAATTCACTGCTGGCTATGATAATAATACCTGCTGTAATAATTGAATGCAGTCATCCAGTGACCGGTCCACAGCAAAGACAATGTTATGAACTTCATCTTCTTTCTCGATAGAAGCCCAGTATGGCTGAGGAATAGCAGAGACCGTTTTCCTTCTCATCAGCCGGACAGGCATGGGAGGACGTTTATATGTGATGCCCCTCGATTCCCGCCACTCCTGGAGCTTACATCTGTACAGACAACACTTCTGTTAGGGTTTGACCCATACACACACACACAAACAAAATCTATACTTAGTTCTAGGAATGGGCATTTAAAAAAAAAATACTGCATTCGAATATTCAGGCTTATAAAAATAGAATATTCGTTTATTTAAATGAAGTTTAACGAAAACGACAATATTTTCTAAGTTTAATTTTTTAACATTTTTTACGTTTTTTTTTTTAAGGTTTACGATTAGGCAATATACGCAACAAGCTTACAATGTATACGTTAAAGTTTTCTTTTAGTTGAAAATATTAAACAGTAGGCCTATGTGTAAACACATATGCATATATATATATATATATATATATAAACTAAGCATTATTAAAAGCATGCTCAAGCAGAGTGAACGAAAAAAAAAAAAAAAAACATGCATAAGTTCACATAAACGTTTCTCTGAAAACAGTGCTACAGTTAGTTAAACTTAAGTAAACTTACAGTCTCTGCTCCTGAGCTGCAGTCGGCTTCTTCCCTCCATCTACCGGGGCTGTTCGGACACCTTGAGTACTGGGACAGAAACTGGATTTAGGGGTCTGAAATTGCACTGCAGGCTTGACCTGGCTGGATCTCTTGGTGGGCCGCTGAAGCTCTTGGGGCGCAGTGCTTGTCTGTGGCAATACACAACTCTTGGTGTTTCGACCGGGGAGTTTGGTCGAAGCAGTGGCACTAATTGGTTTAACAGTAATATTCTGTTTATTTTTGACGATAGCCGATCCTTTACTATTTGCAGGGTTAGATAAAGTAGAGACACTTGTTCTTGTTTCTCTGTTTGTGACGGAGCAATCCGATTTTGTTTTTGTGGCATCCACTTTTGTGATAATGCATGAAATATCCTTTCTCTGGTTCACGTCAAATCTGTTTGTCGCCGAATTCGATTTTCGGCTCATGAGTTTACTGCTCTGAGAACTGCTGTTGTGAATGCCAATCTTGGGTACAGCACTTTGACTCCTGGGTTGCTGTGTTAGCTTTGCCTGGGGTTTAGAAACAATGTTAGTCTGAATTTTTGTCCCAGTTGTGCTCATTGGTCTTTGACTCTTCAAATTGGCAGTTGAGGTTGTTTTGATGGTTGTTTCTGCTAATTTCCTAGCCAAAGGCCTTGTTGACTGAAGCTCCGTCTTGGTTCGGGACATTTGATCTGTGCGTGTGTGAGCAGAGATGCCATATCCAGACTTTGAAGGGCCACAGACTGAAACAAGACTTGATTTTTTTGACTTCTGAGTTGTATTTGAAGCTGGCTGTGCTTGATGGGCTTTGTGTTGATCATTTTGAAGGCGCTGTGAACGAGTCCTATTTGCAGCATTGATTGATGCAGGAGTTTCCTCAGCTTTGTGTGGTTTCCTTGGATTTTGAAGGGAAGCAGTGCTATTGCTTAATGTCTTTAAGAGACGAAAGCCTGCCTGGCAAGTATTATGGGAACTACTGGAAGATTGTGCTGGGGCTTTGGCTTGTGAATGGAGGCCGAGTCCTTTTTTTGTGGATGTGTTTTTATTAACCTCTGCCAATTTCTTCCCTTCTTTTACATTTGTGCCATTGATGCCACAATTCTCCTTTGCATCACCTCTCTGAGAGAAATAAAGAAACATCAATTCATCAGTCTACACTTTCAACATAGAATAGTGCAAAATTTCAATGTATTTTTAACTTACAATTTTGTCCTTTTGATTACTTTCAGCAGGTTTCTTTGTAACAGGTTTGTCCTTGAGATATGGTCTTTGAGTAAAATAAAAAAACAAGTTTATTCAGAAGATAAACACAACATACTATGGTGATTATAAATGGTGAAAATATTTCCATTTTTTAAATAATGAATTACAAATTCAGTTCACCCATTGTTACAGACAGAAAGATCATTTAAGACCACCTACTTTGGATTAGGTGCTTTCAGTCTTCCTTTTGCCACCAGATATTCTGCCAATTTCAGTTTGCGTTGCTCTGTAAATGAAAGGGAAATCCTTTTAACATACCTGCATGCAATTAATACATTTTATAGATGTGCTAGTTTTGTGTCTTGTATATTTTTAACCAAATAATAATATAAATCAAATCAATATTTCACTACTTTAAACAGCATTTTGCTAATTATAATTATAAAATGATTAGCAAAAAGCTGTTTAAAATAGTTGTAGTTGGTGGGAGTATAGTTTGTCATGCATGACTAAACGAATATTAACAACGCCTAACCTCCTTGTTAGAACATTCTTCAACCGCAGGTTCATGAAAAAACTACTTTCACTTGTATGAGCTCATATTAAGATTGATCTGCATGACGTTTATCTACATGACTAACAAACTAGTCAAGGCAAGCAAGAAGGACTAATGATGGAAAACGATAACCTGGTATAGATACAGGAGGTATTATTGAGACTTGTTTGTAACTTTATTAAGCTGTTTACCTGAGGGAAAGATGAAGTGACACCACAAGTAATTACATTTAGTCCATTTATATAAGGCAAAAGCTGTGTCTCTTTCACTCACGCGCACAAACACATAGCTACACACACCCCACACGTACTGCAGTGTTTTGAACATCAGCTCATTGGTTTTCACATCAATATTTGATGATTTTCCAAAATTATATTCTTGTTAGTAACTATAATTTAGCGGTATAAAACTAAACAAATGTGAATCGACAGGAACAATACATTTCCAACAGCATAACATGACGCATAGGACTAACGTTAGCCTGGTGTTAGCTTATAGGAGAACGCTTTAACGTTACCTATCTTAGATAGTTTAGATACGTCTCCCTCCGTCACTGTTTCCATTGCTTTATCCGATCATCCAAAATAAATTTCGTATTTGTTTTTAACTTTATAAACGAGTCTATTAGCACACAGCCACGGTGTTGCCAACCCAACGTCCAACACACTCTCTACCAAACAAACTGTCGCTTGAATTTGACGGCGACACGCCTATCTCATTTCCCATTGGTTCGTTCAAATATTTGATACCGACTATTGGTTCGTCAGTTTTGATGATTCGTCAAAGCGGCACTTGCCTCTACATAGAGGTGACATGTGAAACCCTTTATAAAAAAAAGGTCAGATTTTCACACAAGATGTTTTTTTAGTTTGAAACATGGTTTGCTCATGTCAATATATTATTTGCTATGCTAATAGTACACCAGAATTAAAATAGAAGTTTCTTACATCAATCATAAATATTTTTTAACTGTCCCTGATCTCCTTTTTAAGCAGAGTGTGATTGGAGAGAAGACATATTAGAAGTGCATTAAAAGTTTTCAAGTGTCAGTAACCATGCAGTAAACATAATTATGAATTTTCACTTGTACAATAAACAGATTCAGTATTCTACAAAATGAATAAAAACAGTAAAATGCCAAGTCAGAATATTGCGCAAACTTAATGCAATGTTAAAAAATGTACTTTTTTTTAATCTCACTTTAACTAATGTATTTGCTGCTGACTCATAGGCAAAAATGACTTTAGCTAAATATCACTATTTTAATTATCATTTTTTTTAAATTGCTTAAGAATGTTGAACTCTCTTCTTGTGTCCCATATTCTACAATATAGAATGGCAGCACAGTGTCCTCTACTCCGTACAGATGTATTTGCATTTCATTCAGCCGGAGGCTTATTCATGACACTTTTGGTGTAAAAGGGACTTTTCATTAACTTGTTTTTCAGGTGAAAAATGTATGTAACGCATCACTTTCCATTAAAAGTAACTAAGCAACAATTATTATTATTATTATTATTATTTTTTTTTTTTTAGGGAGTAATAGGCCTAGTTTTAAAAATAACTATCCCCAACACCGGTCAGTGTTAAGTCACCTGCTGATGACTTAATGCAGATTGCAGAACATGTGAATTGTTAAACAGCACTTTTGCTGTGTTAAACTGTGGAAGAGTCAGAGGGAAAGCTGGATGATTTACAGAATAAATACCACTTTACAATGGAAAAACTGGATATAAAGTCATATAAAGGACTACTTCCCTTTAGTCCTTTTACACATTCTCTAGATCATTTGAGGTTTGTAAAATAGCACTGATTAAGAATACAAGAATATGAAACATCTTACACTGATTAAATAAATAATTTAATAGCCAAACTCAGATCATCTAAAAGAAGACCTTTCCCAAACCACAAAATAACTTGGAAAAATACAGTATAAAAAGAATCAATACCCTAGAATTAACACCTTCAGTTTCCATTAAAGAAACAAAAATAATCTGTGTTAACTCACAATGTATTTCATGACTAATTTGAGAAGGACAGGATATAACTTGAATAACAATTTGAACGAACAGGGAGTGTTTTCTTTAAAAAAAAAAAAAAAAAAAAACACTGAGCAGCTGTCAACAGCAAAATTAGAAATACACAGCGCAGTTCTTGCACCCCTTTTTATCAGAATCGAGAGATGCTACATAACTGAAGAGGCTTTTGTGTCCATGTGACTAAGTAAGATACCTTCCATGTTCTCATCAGTTTCAAACATATTTGGTATAAAAGCAAAAGATTTGAACAGAGGCAAAAAAAAAAAAGGCAAAGAAACAGTACATTTTATGAAGTCACTTCCTGAACCTGCCATCTCCTAGTTTTAGGCATCTACAATTTGTAGTCTGTACCATGTCAACCAGCATATAAAACGCACAGCAATTTTAAGAAATCACACACAAAAATAATAATAAAAAAGAAAATCATTTAAAAAATATACAACCTCAACTGAATTCTAAATAAATACATCAAATAGTCAAATTATTTTGGTTAAGATTACCTCTGGTCCAATGGGAGCAACAGATACAGTTCGAGAGCTCTAATCACACAGAAACGTCTTGTGCAGAAAAGTGACTCCAATTACAGTTGTACTACAACGACAAAATGCTTGTTCTCTTTGGAGTAAAAAAAAAAAAAAGTCGATGCATTACTTTGGACAAAAGGACAATTTTACACTTACACAAACACTGCATCACATTAACAAACCTCCACAGACAACCAGCAGAAATATCGGACATAGAAATGACTTGTGTATGAGATGCAGTGTATCTTAGTATTTCACTGTTTGGTGCATTTGACGACAGCATGCTTCACTTTTTTTTGATCACTTGTCGCATGGGTTCACGTAAATCAATAGGGAATTATCGAACATGCAATTAGTCTGTGAAGCTCAGCGTCTCCCTGAGTTGTTGCTTACGTGGGCTGCAACGGCCAAATCGGACTCATGCGTTGTCGTATATACAAACATACACTGGCACGTGTACTCACTTTCATTTTCACTCTCACACACATATAGAATTTGATACAAATATGACAGAGCTATGGACTAACACCAAATAAAAAGGCATCCACAAAAGGTTTCCCTCATTCGCGTTTCTGTGAGCAACCTCAATAGAAAAATGACAAAATAAACATCTTCATGTATATAGAAACGGCTCTATTCGCACAGTCTATAAAACACCCCAGAGAGTCTGTCTGAAACAGGGGTCCTTTCTCAGTCCAGATACACTTTGGCTTCTCTGTGCCTTCGTCTTGCACAATGTGTTACACAAAGTCTTCTTTAGATGTCTCAGCAAACTATTGCTCTTCTGTAATCTACTGTAATGTCTAGCGCTAAAACGGGTCTGGGGAAAAGTGCTAAATGTCCAATGGGTGTGTGTGGGATATCGGTGAATTAATTGTGTGTGAGTGTGTCAAATGGCACTCTCGTTGTGTGTGCTGTGGTTGGCCTGGCACGTGGGTTGGCTGTTCTGTTCGATGAGGAGCGAGGTCGTCTCGTCGGGGGCATCCGTGAGCGCGAGCGTGTTTTCCGACGAGGGATCGGGAATGGATGATGTGCTGTTGTTCACGCGGCCGTGTCCGCTGTCTGGAGACTGGGGCGAGCTGTCCAGCCGAGACGCCATCAGACCGTTTTGATACTGAGAGCGTGTGATCTGGACAACAAGAAGAGATGGAAAGGTATTGTGAGAGGTTTTTGGGGGATCTTGTAGAATTATTGGATGGATGAAGGAATAAACCATATTAGTGACGCACCAAAATTAATTAAACAAAACCAAAAGGAAAGTTTTCATTTCAACCGAAAATTAAGTTCAATTAAGCATACATCAACATCTGAACTGTAAATTGGGCATTTTTTATCTCAACCTTTTTATTATGAATTAACTACACTCATCTAAAGGATTATTAGGAACACCATACTAATACTGTTTTTGACCCCCCTTTTCTTTCAGAACTGCCTTAATTCTACGTGGCGTTGATTCAACAAGAAATGTTGGCCCATATTGCTCCCGTTCCACCACATCTCAAAGATGCTCTATTGGGTTGAGATCTGGTGACTGTGGGGGCCATTTTAGCACATTGAACTCATTGTCATCTTCAAGAAACCAATTTGAAATAATTCAAGCTTTGTGACTTGGTGCATTATCCTGCTGGAAGTAGCCATCAGAGGATGGGGACATGGTGGCCATAAAGGGATGGACATGGTCAGCAACAATGCTCAGGTACCGTGGCATTTAAACGATACCCAATTGGCACTAAGGGGCCAAAAGTGTGCCAAGAAAACATCCCCCACACCATTGCACCACCACCACCAGCCTGCACAGTGGGAACAAGGCATGATGGATCCATGTTCTCATTCTGCTTACGGCAAATTCTGACTCATATCTCAACAGAAATTGAGACTCATCAGACCAGGCAACAATATTCCAGTCTTCAACTGTCCAATTTTGGTGAGCTCTTGCAAATTGTAGCCTCTTTTTTCCATTTGTAGTGGAGATTAGGAGGCACTTTTGCCTACAGAACTGCCATATACTGGATGTTTTTCCCTTTTCACACCATTCTTTGTAAACCCTAGAAATGGTTGTGAGTGAAAATCCCAGTAACTGAGCAGATTGTGAAATACTCAGACCGGCCCTAAAAAATTGCTTAAATCACCTTTCTTTCCTATTCTGACATTCAGTTTGGAGTTCAGGAGATTGTCTTGACCAGGACCACACCCCTAAATGCCTTAAAGCAACTGCCATGAGATGAGAAATTGAACAGGTGTTCCTAATAATCCTTTAGGTGAGTGTATGCAGAGCCCGTCTAACGGAGAGCCTTAGCACTTCCTATTAGACCCATTGTGTATCATCCTGGTTGCAGTTCCATTAGAATTCCACTGGAGGTGATCACGGGCGAGTGCAGAATGAATGGGAGTCTATGGGGCTAAACGGCTGTTTCTTTCACCTGCTTGTCGTTAAATCAAAATAGATTTTATTGTTGATTCCGCAAGTAAGTTCAATATAGATTATAAGCCAAAAGTCGAATGAACGAGTACTTATGTCCTTTTGATTTCTTACACAGGTTAGGCTGTTGTTGGCCGGAACACGCTAGCATTCTGCTATTGTGTGACGTCATCACATTTTTGAATGGATTTTTAGAACAGATCAGTGAACTTAAAAATGCAATTTTCAGCTGAGTGTATTTTCTTAGCCCTCCCTTTTGAATGCAACTGTCAAATTACTTGACAAAAAATTACATCCTGAGAAAAGTGGATTTCTGAGGGTGAAACCCCATTGACTCCCATTCATTCTGCACTCGACCGCGAGCGCCCCCGCATGGACAGAGACGTGTTACTGCAGCCAGTCCAGAACCCGGAAGTAACCAGCCAGACATTCTCTGGTGTATGTTAAAATATAAACATTTAAACGGTAGCTGTAATTTTTTTTATTTTCAACTTAAGACAACAGGTCAAGCAAAAATGTAAATCAATATACAGTATATATAGCAAAATGCTTTATATTTAGCCTCCTGAGAGTCATTTTTTCTAGTTGACTAGTTATGGTCATGATCGGTACAGATGATCGGTTCAAGTGCGGTTTGTATTTTGCTATAATAATGACAGAATTTGAAAGATGAGATTTTGCTTCATATCAAAAGCAACAAAGCTTATTGCGATTTTTATACGCTACAAATAATGTTTAGTGAAGTTTTGCTCATGCATCAACTGAAAACAGCATAGACTAAATGAAGATATTAAAGTCGGCTTCTAGAACAAGAAAAGAATTCAGGGCGGGGCTTGATTTTGTCAATGGGGAACTGATTGGATGGTTGAATCGTTTTGGTTTTCTATAGGTGGGTCCTTTGTGAGTGACAGGTTGTCCCGCCCTCGCGCCAGTAAACAGAGGGTATTGAAAAAGTTTTGCTGCAAGAAGATAAGGGAAGTTATTTTGATTAAAAATAACGATGGCACATGAATAAAATGAATTATGAATTGTCCATTTTGATTTCACGGTGACTTTAAAATAAGAAATTAATATCGTCAACTCAGCCCTAGTGTCCACCCCACACAAATATAGCCGACTTATATGTTTACCTGTTGTAGTATTATCCACATTGTGTACATGAAATATACGCTAGCAATTGCAGAAGCGCTAATTTAATGTCACCGTTTCGGATTTCAGCCTTCCATAATGGTTTTGACCATTTCTGGTGCATCACTAACATCATATCTTTACCTTCACAAACTGTAGGTCTGCCAGAGCTCGGACATTGAAGTCTGGTGTGTACTGTGGCAATGGAGCGCTGCTGAGCTGTGTGTTGCTGCCACCAACAGACTGAGGTTCAGGGTGATCCGTGTAGTTTAGAGACGCAGATCGGTTGAGTCCGCTGATGTGAGAGGGCGAGCGGAATTCTGGAACACACACACAGAATGTTGAAAAGGAGTGAGAGAGGAGGGCGAGCAAACGATACACGATGATGATGTCAGTTACAGTGCAAAAAATATAATAAATCAAAAATAAACCAAAAAAACAACAACTAATTAATACTTTTATCAGCAAGGACGCATTCATTGATCAACTGGAGTTTGTTTATTAAGCGTGCAGGGCGACCACCCAGTAAAGCATTACAATTATCTAGCCTTGAGGTAATGAACGCATGAACAGTTAGAACTGAAAAGTTCATATGATATCAGTACAAACATTTTTCTATTTCCCAAGATTATGAAAAAGGATTTTACAACCAGATCCCTATGTTTTAATTGCAAATTTGAACATTTTTAAAAAGAGATAGTAAAAAGGCAACAGAGAGAGATGGTAAATGAAGACGAATACCACATGCCACATCCATTTCCAACAAGTTAATAAGCCAAAAACTGGACAGTAGAAAACAAGTGTTCTCATCTTCTCACAGTTTTGTCCTTGGGAAAGTGCTGACACTCTGGATGCACTTGTGTGTGTTTTTTTTTTTTTTAAAGGTCAAGAGTTCTTTCACATGCTTTCACATGCTTGGTAAGAAAAAACTTATCTGCAGATTCATTCTGTACACATTTTTTTAAGTCAAAGACCATATCAAATTTAATTTTGGTAAGACTCAAGACCCCTTCTTATCTTACTCTTTTCTTTGTAATAACAGGAACCAAAAAGTATTAAATTGCCCATAAATCAATGCATCAGCACATTTTCCACATCTGCATGCATTAATAGAGAGAGAGATAATGAGAGAGAGAGAGATACCGCCATACAAACACATTCATCATCACTACAAGGTGCTAGAGAGGTTCAGTGAAGAGAGTTAAAGGAGTAGTTCATCCAAAAATGAATACAGAGCACATAAACTATAAGACAATGCAGGAACTCATGGAACATACACTGTTGTTCAAAGTTTGGGGTTTTGCGAAAGAAATCTATTCAGCAAGGATTTTTTATATACTAGTATCTATTCCATTAAGTACTAGTACTTATTCAGTTGCTGCTAGTGCTTAATCATTAGATACTAGTACTTATTCATTAGATACTAGTACCTATTAAATAGATACTAGTACGTATTTCAATAGTGACTAGTAACTATTCTTTTTTTCTTTTTTTTCTTTTTTGCCATTGGCTTCTATGGGGACCTGTCATTCAGATATCAACTATTCAGTTCTGACTAGTATGTATTCCAATTGTGACTAGTACATATAAATTAGATACTAGTAGTTATTCATTAGGTACTAGTACTTATTCATTAGATACTAGTACTTATTCAATAGATACTAGTACTTATTCATTAGCTACTAGTACTTATTCAATAGATACTAGAACTTATTCATTAGATACTAGTACTTATTCAATAGATACTAGTACTTATTCAATAGATACTAGTACCTATTAAATAGATACTAGTACTTAATCATTAGATACTAGTACTTATTCATTAGCTACTAGTACTTATTCAATAGATACTAGAACTTATTCATTAGATACTAGTACTTATTCATTAGCTACTAGTACTTATTCAATAGATACTAGTACCTATTAAATAGATACTAGTACTTAATCATTAGATACTAGTACTTATTCATTAGATACTAGTACTTATTCAATAGATACTACTTATTCAATAGATACTAGTACTTATTCATTAGCTACTAGTACTTATTCAATAGATACTAGATACTAGTACTTATATGGCAAGCCGTTTTAACATTTAATCATTTTAACCTACTAGTCTCTATTTTCATGTTACTAGTAATTATTTTTTAGATAATAGTATCTATTCCATTAAGTACAAATACTTATTCATTAGCTACTAGTGCTTATTCTTTAGATACTAGTGCCTTTTCTTTAGATACTAGTGCTTATTCTTTAGGTACTAGTACCTTTTTAAAGATACTAGTACTTATTCATTAGACACTAGTCCTTATTTATTAGATACTAGTACTTATTTATTAGTTACTAGTGCTTATTCATTAGGTACTAATACTTATTCATTAGATACTAGTACTTATTTTTTGATACTAGTACTTATTCATTAGATACTAGTACCTATTAAATAGATACTAGTACTTATTTATTAGATACTAGTACTTATTTATAAGATACTAGTACTTATTTATTAGTTACTAGTGCTTATTCATTAGGTACTAATACTTATTCATTAGATACTAGTACTTATTTTTTGATACTAGTACTTATTCATTAGATACTAGTACCTATTAAATAGATACTAGTACTTATTTATTAGATACTAGTACTTATTTCGAAAGTGACTAGTAACTATTATTTTGTGACTAGTAACAAATTAAATTTTTTGCCATTGACTTCTATGGGGATCTGTCATTCAGATATCAACTATTCAGTTCTGACTAGTATGTATTCCAATTGTGACTAGTACATATACATTAGATACTAGTAGTTATTCATTAGGTACTAGTACTTATTTTTTAGATACTAGTACCTATTAAATAGATACTAGTACTTATTCATTAGCTACTAGTACTTATTCAATAGATACTAGTACTTATTCATTAGATACTAGTACATATTCATTAGCTACTAGTACTTATTCAATAGATACTAGTACTTCTTCATTAGATACTAGTACTTATTCATTAGATACTTGTACTTATTTATTAGATACTAGTACCTATTTATTAGATACTAGTACTTATTCATTAGATACTAGTACTTATTCAATAGATACTAGTACCTATTTATTAGATACTAGTATTTATTCCAAATGTTACTAGTAAGAATTTTTATTATACTAGTCACAACTGCTGTTTTACTAGTCTTATGTTATGACTAGTCAGAACGACCACTGTATAGTTCAATTAAAAATCTTACTAGTAAAATAAAAATTCTTACTAGTAACATTTGGAATAAATACTAGTATCTAATAAATAGGTACTAGTATCTATTGAATAAGTACTAGTATCTAATGAATAAGTACTAGTATCTAATGAATAAGTACTAGTATCCATTGAATAAGTACTAGTATCTAATTAATAAGTACTAGTATCTACTGAATAAGTATCTATTGAATAAGTACTAGTATCTAATGAATAAGTACTAGTATCTATTGAATAAGTACTAGTATCTAATGAATAAGTACTAGTATCTATTGAATAAGTACTAGTACCTAATGAATAAGTACTAGTATCTATTGAATAAGTACTAGTATCTTTTGAATAAGTACTAGTATCTATTGAATGAGTACTAGTATCTAATGAATAAGTACTAGTATCTAATGAATAAGTACTAGTATCTATTGAATAAGTACTAGTATCTATTGAATAAGTACTAGTATCTATTGAATGAGTACTAGTATCTAATGAATAAGTACTAGTATCTAATGAATAAGTACTAGTATCTATTGAATAAGTACTAGTATCTAATGAATAAGTACTAGTATCTATTGAATAAGTACTAGTACCTAATGAATAAGTACTAGTATCTATTGAATAAGTACTAGTATCTATTGAATAAGTACTAGTATCTATTGAATGAGTACTAGTATCTAATGAATAAGTACTAGTATCTAATGAATAAGTACTAGTATCTATTGAATAAGTACTAGTATCTAATTAATAAGTACTAGTATCTACTGAATAAGTACTAGTACCTATTGAATAAGTACTAGTATCTATTGAATGAGTACTAGTATCTAATGAATAAGTACTAGTATCTAATGAATAAGTACTAGTATCTATTGAATAAGTACTAGTATCTAATGAATAAGTACTAGTATCTAATGAATAAGTACTAGTATCTATTGAATAAGTACTAGTATCTAATGAATAAGTACTAGTATCTATTTAATAGGTACTAGTATCTATTTAATAAGTACTAGTATCTAAAATATAAGTACTAGTACCTAATGAATAACTACTAGTATCTAATGTTTATGTACTAGTCAAAATTGGAATACATACTAGTCAGAACTGAATAGTTGATATCTGAATGACAGATCCCCATAGAAGCCAATGGCAAAAAATTAAATTTGTTACTAGTCACAAAAGAATAGTCACTAGTCACTATCGAAATAAGTACTAGTATCTAAAGAATAAGTACTAGTATCTAATGAATGAGTACTTGTATCTAAAGAATAAGCACTAATGGTAAATGGACTGCATTTATATAGCGCTTTCATATAGACCTAATGGCCACCAGAGCGCTTTACATATTGCCTCACATTCACCCATTCACACACTCATTCATACACCGACGGCGGTGTCAGCCATACAAGGCGCCATCCAGCTCGTCGGGAGAAGCTGGAATGGAATAGATACTAGTATCTAAAAAATAAGTACTAGTTGCATGAAAATAGAGACTAGTAGGTTAAAAAGATTAAATGTTAAAACGGCTTGCCATAATATTACAAATGATTTTGATATCAAATAAATATAGTTCTGTACAACTTTCTGTTCCTCAAAGAATCCTGAAAAAAAATTATTATTATCAATTTGTGGTTTCCACATAACTGTCTTGAGCAGCAAATCATCATATTAGACTGGTAAGGATCATGTGACACTGAGGCCTGGAGGAATGATGCTGAAAATTCAGATTTGCCATTACAGGAAAAAAATAACATTGTAAACTAAAAAAAATAACATTCAAAAACGAATCCTACGAAACCCCAAACCTTTGAACGCTAGTGTACATATTTATAGTTGTGTAAGAAAGAATACATTATGATGTGAAGAAACACCAGACAAAAGGTATGCAGATTTGATGGATATAACACACAGATGAAGACAAGCTCCACTCAGATATCGCCACCTATTGGCACAGTTCAAGTACAGCAGCCCACATTTGAAAAAAAAAAAAAAAAAAGGATTTCATAATTTTATCATTTCAAAATTGTCATTATTTATTCACTCTCACTGTCCTGTGTGATATTATTATTTCTTCTATCAAACAAAAAATAAGCCATCTTGAGGAATGTCAAGCCCCAAAAAGACAAATTAAAGCACCATTAGCATCCACATTTTGAGTCTTACATTACTTTTCCAAAAAAAAGACAAATTTAATTTGATATTCACTGAAAATGCTTGCACATATTCATTTTATGGTGCTTTTTGTGGCTTAAAAGTGTACATTTATAAAAAAGAGCTGCTTTTCTGATAAATATCTTGGCTTTTCTTATCTTGTGTCCCACACAGAAATAAATTCAAACAGGTTTGGAACATGTGGGTGAGAACTGATCTGATCAAATCTACGATAAATCTAAGTGTTACGTTATTGGTGTCTGTAAACAAAAAACCCTATCTACGTTATTATTCTTCTGCAAAACAATCACTGTTAATCAATCTGACCCTTCCCTGTCAGTGGTTAGAGCCCCGACATGCCGGCAGTTACCTGGGAAACGAGAGAAGAGAGAGCATCTCTTAAGAGACAGGTGACGAGGACGAGACACACTCACTGGGAGTGAGAGAGAGAAAGACAGAGATTGATGGGACATGTAAGACAGGGTTGAGGGAAGAGGGAAGTACAGGTAGAGGGAAAACACAAGATGACACGCACTACCGTTCAAAAGTTTAGGGTCAGTGAGATGTTTTTTTTTAAAGGAGTAGTTCACTTTTGAAAAAACTTTTGCTGATAATTTACTCACCCCCATGTCATCCAAGATGTCCATGACTTTCTTTCTTCAGGCGAAAAGAAATTAAGGTTTTTAATGAAAATATTCCAGCATTTTTCTCCATATAATGCACTTCAGTGGGAACCAAACGGTTCAAGGTCCAAAAGACACTTTCAGTACAAACTACAAATTGTTCAAAGGGCTTTAAACGATTCCAGACAATGAATATGGGTCTTATCAAGAGAAACGATCGCTCATTTAATAAATAAATAACAAAGTTTACGTTTTATAAGCTCAAATGCTCGCCTTGCTCTGTTCTGTGTGACTCTCCTGTTTGAATTCGTTCATCAAAATGACCGAATTTTTTTCCGAGTCAATTCATTCGTTACGTTCATTGAATGAACCAAATGACTCGGAAACATAATTCGTTCATTTTGATGAATGATTCAAACAGGAGTCACAAACGTGCATCACAGAACAGAGCAAGGCAAGCATTTGAGCTTATAAAACTTAAACTTTGTTTTTTATTTATTAAATGACTGATCGTTTCGCTTGATAAGACCCTTATTCATCACCTGGAATCATTTAAAGCCCTTTGAACAGTTTGCAGTTTGAACTGAAACTGTCTTTTGGACCTTGAACTGTTTGGTTACCAGTAAAGTGTATTATTATTAAGAATATTTTCATCAAAAACCTTAATTTCTTTTCGACCGAAGAAAGAATGACATGGACATCTTGGATGACATGGGGGTGAGTAAATTATCAGCAAAAAAATGTCAAAAGTGAACCACTCCTTTAAGTAATGCTTTTATTATACCAAGGACGCTTTAAATAGATCATAAATGACAGTAAAGCCATATATAATGGTACAAAAGTTTCTATTTCAAATAAAATGCTTTCAATGTTCTATCCATCAAATAATCCTGAAAAAAAATTAGAGAGATTTCACTCTTAGAAAAAAAGAGAGTTCTTGCCTCAATTGTAAAGAACACTTTATGCCAAAAACATTCTAAATTAGGAAATATTTTCATGTTTAATTCATACAATTTAAACCAGATTAAAAACAATTAAAACAAAGGTTTTTATAAAGCACCCTTTCTTCTAAGAGTGAATTATTTTTTTCATCTATTCCTATTTATGTCCATATTATGAATATGGTATAATTTTAAATCTTATATGTGGGCTTTATTTATTTATTTTTAACCATTTTACTGTATTCTTTATCAAATAAAGCAGCCTTAGGTGAGCATAGGAATTTTCTTTTAAAAACATAAAAAATTGTATGAATCCGAAACCTTTGAACGATAGTGTACATTCATGAGCACAGATAGAAAAACACCAGCATGACCTCTATTATAAATAAAGTGTTAATTGACCCAAAAATTGATATTTATCAACTCGCCCTGATGACAATCCAAAACGGACTTACTTTCTTTCGTGGAACGCAAAAGGAGATGTTAGGCAGAACATTCACGCTACTCTTTGTGTGAGGAAAACACTGAAATTTAAGTCATTAAACCCTACAAAGCCTCCTCTCCATCACTGCTCTCAAATCTCATTCGCAAAGATATAATTATGCACATGAAGATGCATTACGGGTTTAACATCAGTAATGCTGGTTGTTGAACAAGTGGAATATATGAAGAAACCAATTTTGGTCTGTTCCTCACACAAAGCTATCATATGAACTCAAAATGCTTATATGGTGGGAGTTGTAAGAAATACTTCATATTTTTCACAGCATTCACATTCAGCCAACAATCTCCTTTTGTACATCACTGAAAATCATACAGGTTTGGAATGACGTCACGGTAAATTATGACAATTTTCGTTTATGGGTGAACTAACCCTTTAAATGAACTAACTAAGAGGAAGCAGATGGCCACTAGAGGGCGATGATCTACAGCTTTTCCAGAGCTCAACAAGTAAAGATGGGTGGCCTGGAAAAGTCCCAGTATCCCACGTGAGATAATTATAATTATGAGTGATTAGGGGCAAAGCCAATTGTTGCTTTAAAGTATTTTTCCATCTGTTGTTGAACCCTTTCATAAGGTGGCCTTTACCATAATGCACACACAGACGCACAAACAAGACCACCTACTGTTTATCCATGCACAAATCCGAAAGGATAGTCTATAGGATATGATCTTTAAACAGACTATCCTGACGTTGAGTCACTTAATCTATGAACCCACAGCTTTGAAGGGGTCAGTAACACAATATGTAGAAGTATATGTGTTTGTGCATGTTGGCAAATCAAATATTAGAGGTTTAGACTGTCCTATTGATTCTTATTTTGAAGTTTTTGATGAAAAGAAGTATGAAAAGAGTCTTGGTTTG
Source organism: Pimephales promelas (assembly GCF_988280905.1). Taxonomy (NCBI): domain Eukaryota; kingdom Metazoa; phylum Chordata; class Actinopteri; order Cypriniformes; family Leuciscidae; genus Pimephales; species Pimephales promelas. The sequence continues at coordinate 43,216,160 of NC_142772.1, forward strand.
CATGCATTTCTGTTGTATGTTTTACTCACCTAATGTTGGAGCGCTGAGAGCCATGACTCCATAGAAAGAGAAAGGTCCAGTCTCGAACTTCATGTTTTCATTCCCAGCCTCCACCTCCACACGACCCTGTACACAATAAAGGAAGATGATTCTGGGTGGGGTTTTTTTTTTAAACAACCAAAATAATAATATTAATAATAATAAAATTGTGATTTGATATCAAAAAGTTTATAAATTGTAGGTTTAAACACAATTATTCTGAAATATTATAGCAATTTAAAATAACTGTTTTCTTATTTAAATGTATTTGAAAGTGTAATTCCTGTGATGCAAAGCTGAATTTTCAGCATTATCACTCCAGTCTTCAGTGTCACATGATCCTTCAGAAATCATTCTAAGATGAAGATTTGTGCTCAAGAAACATTTCTTATTATCATCAATGTTGAAAACAGCAGTGCCGCGAAATTATTTGTGGAAAACATGATACTTTTTATGAGGATTATTTGATGAATAGACAGTTTAAACGAGCAGGGTTTGTTTTTAATAGAATGTCTGTAACTGTAACTTGTGAATAAATTAATTTGAATAAAAGCATACATTTTTTCTAAACTAAATTTATTGACCCCAAACTTCTGAATAGTGTAAATTCTGATGAAAATCTGCTCAGTAATTTTTTTTTTTTTAAATATTGCTGAAACAAGTACAGTACTCTTTCAATATTTTGACAAGCTCAAAAAATAGACAAAAAAAGGTACTGTACAAAAAACATGCTCAAATTAAAGTTACTAATCATTGAAAATCATGTCTTCGATTGAAAGTCTGAACATTTTTCAAAACATCTTCTCTTTGTGTTTTACAGACAAAAAGGGTTTGATTGTGTGTTTTTAGGTGAACTAAACCTTTGAATGAATTTGAGACATAGTGGAGATGAGATCACACCACAGGACTAGTTTCCCAGAAGCACCACCACATAGGTGGACAGACACATAAATGAACGGGTAGCTTCAGACTGAGAAGGCCCTGAGTGGATTAAAACGATAGGAGTGTGTGAATGTGAGCTCTGGTCAAGAGGAATGTGAGAACTGTAGCACAGTAAATCCACTGAGACAACAATGATGCTCTGAGAGAGGGGGCCGAATACCACGAGTGACGGATGTCCACATAATGAGGTGCACAAAGCAGTGACACACACACAAACCCTGCTGCGAACATCAAGGTAGTGAGATTGTTTGCAGGGAGTGACTGCAGCAGCTGCATGAATCCCGTTTTTCTAGAAAGATCAGGTCAATCACGTTTCACAAATATGCAAACTGACCTTACAGAGAAAGACCTCCAGGACAAAAAGTACAGACACAGACAAACAAACATCAGAAACGCAGAGAAGAGATCTTTAAATAGATCGTCCTGACTGTCATTGTGCCACTTAATGGGCAAATCCACGACTGTGAGAAGGTGTAAATATATGTGTATACCCTTCATGTGTGTGAAGGGTCAAGGGTGTGGTAAATATAAAGGTAAAAGTTCACATTTGTCCTTTATAAACACACTTAACAAGCAAATCCCGCATTAGGATGTCAACAACAAACAATCTCGCATTTCCAGTTCTTACAAATACAAAACAGCAACTTTGAGAAATGAGAGACTTCAATTGTTTTTACTAAAGCCAATATTTGTATTAATAAATAATAGTGAAAATAATAACCTCTTGTGTTTTTAAATAAAACATTGAGTTAATTAAAAAAATAAAAATACAAAAATATTGAGACTTATTGTTATTTAAGTATAATAATATTTTAATAATAATATTTTAAAATAAAGACAATTGTTTAAAAAAAAAATAGTAGTATTCATAATACTTTTTTGCATTTTAATAAATGATTATGAAAAAATAATAATACAAAACATTGACTTCTATTGTTTAAAGAAGCCAATTCTTGCATTTTAATAATAATAAATTATACTACTACTACTACTAATAATAATAATAATAATAATAATACAAAAACATTTATTTGTTTTTAAATGAGGCCAAATATTTCATTTTCATATTGCAAACTTGTCAGATTTAGCCAACTCATTTGAATATCTTTACCTCGTACACACAGTGAGCCTTTACTGGCAGGCAGATGGGCTGTATGAATAATAGAGGTGTTGAAAAGAGATAATGTTTGTTTATATACTTGTGTGTGTGTTTGTGTGTACGTGCAGAAGGTCTCGTTGAGTTGCATCACTCAGTAACCTCTTCTCAGCGTCAGTATTGTCAATCATTCACAAACATAACGTGGGTGGCCATGCACACAGTGTAAAATTACTATGAGTATGTTTAACGGCTCATTGTTTGAGTTACTAACAACAGTGAGCACAAGCAAACATCTTCAAATATTTGTGTACAGAGCAGACAATCACAGCCTCTCTTCCTGCACTGCTATAATTCTCTTCATCACGACACGGAGTTAAAAATAGGTATGTGCAAAACTAAACTATATATATCCAAAATCAATTAGACAGTGGTTTGTCTGAACAATTAGACGCTCTTGAAGATGTCCTGTATAATTATGCAGCTTAACAGTACCAGACATATTTCTTTAATATATAACCAAGCAAGCAGAGCCCTTCAGTACAGTGACCAATAGATATTTAACACAAAAAAACAGGGTTTTGTTTCATAAAAAGTTCACAGTGCTCACAAAAATGAAGACCTACAAACCTATGTGATGTTATAAATAATAAGAGCTTTAAATCACGGCGAATGATTCAGAACCTGAAAGTAAATAGTCTAAAACCCTCACTGAGAATCTGCGGATACATCTTCAAAATATTAAAGCTAAATCTCCATTGGTGGACCTCAATAGCTGACTAGTCCTGACCTTTCACATAAAGCTCACCGCATGATATTTCAAGCTTTCTTTATATTTCTCATGACTTTGAGGAGAGAAGCCTATACGCAGAGTTTCAGTTCCTATTTCTGCGATTGACTGACTAATAAAATTTTGACTATTAGGGGGCAGGCCTAGTTTCTAGTTGAAAGCGGTGTGGTGTAAATGGCCCCTTAGCTAAACTTTAGATGAATCTTGAGCTAAATCTTGTTTTTAGATTTGGAGAGAGAAACTAATTGTGTAGATTTAAAATAAATAATCTAAAAGCTAAACATACAGTTTTTCTTGACCATACTAAACCCCTGGTCAGAGCCTGACTCCACCCACTGGCAATATTTGAAAAATGCTGAAAAAGTGGGCAGACCCCAGCGGAGATTGAGGGGACGAAATAGATGCTAAAACACTCTATCCTGATTGTTTTCAATACTCGCAATTCCAACTCCAGACTCGCTATAGTGGTTTTGACGAAACAAGTTGGTTTTTATACTGCCAAGGGCGTAGCTCATGGCGAGCTGAAACGTGCGTATGTCACGAAAAACCGCTAACATCCAATAGGAAAATTCAACTGCAGTAGCAACCATTCAACCTGAAGAGGGCAGCACTAACACGTTTTTACACCATATATTTTTTGCACTTTATAAACAAATGTCAAAATAGTTACTTGAATCAATGACTGGTTTTAATAAAGATCCATTCTTACAGATCGTTAACTAAAAAAGTTGGTTTAGGGTTTAGTTACTCTTTAAAGGTGCATTGCGCAACATTTCATGTTAAAAATAGCCGTTTTTCGAACCCATACATGGGCTGAATGAGCCTTTCTCTGATCACTGCGATTGCCTCTATAATCCTGCACAGTAAAATAAATAAGAGGGATTTGGGACGGGATTTGAGACTCACGCTATGTCTGGCTGATTTGTGTACTCACCGCCATTCTCCGTATCAGCGAAGACAACTCGAGCGACACAACTTTAGTCAACTTTCAACAAAAGTAGAAGATGGATTCAAAGAGACGGGCTTGTGGTTCATTCCAAGCCCCAACGCAAACTCCACGCAAGACAAAGAAAATAAAAACGTTTGTCTAGTGCCAGGCGTCGGAATAAGACGAGAGTCAACATCGGGGAAGGCTTTCAACAAATGGAGAGATCTCCGGTCTGCTCTAGGGCTCAAACGGGAAGTAATAACTTATATTGTTCAAGAACGTGTTTCCATAATAATACAATCATAAGTGGATACAGTAAGCACATAAAACAGTTCAACATGGAGATAGATGGAAACAAAAGTTTTCTAGTACCCCCGTTTTCTCCTCACACACACATAAGTGTGTAATTTACTCAAATGCCTTTCCTTTCATATATTTAAAATGACTTGCAGATTAATAACTTTATTACCTCTGAAGACTTTATGACTATAACAAAATATTTGTGCGGCTGATGCTCCTTTGGTTATGAACAGCTTGCGTGTGTATGGTCCATGAGCGTGCACACCTCTGGTTGCAGTTTCGCTTGTCACCACAGGGGGCGTTGTTCTGCAAAAACTCAGAGACTTGCGCAATGCACCTTTAATTTTAAGACAATACAAAAATAAACATCAAAAAGGTTTGTTTTATCTTTACATTAGAAAATAATGTTAAAAGATAAACCTATTAAAAAAAAACATTTTGAATACATAAAATATTTAAAGCAAAATTTGAAACCTTCCTTAAAATCCAGTCTTTATTTTCTTCTTTTGTCTGTCATCTTATGTTTTACTAGTTATGTTTCTTGATATTAGGTCTTCAGATTGTATCAAAACATTAAGTTTAATTTCTTAAAGTCCTTTTAGCACACACACACACACACACACACACACACACACAGGAGTGCAACAGAAGAAGTGGATCTTTAGCACATAGCTTGACACCTCAGAGAAAGCATCATTAACATTTGATGAAGGTCAGTCAGCCCGCTCTCAGTTGGAGGCCATCTTCAACTGGTGCCAGGAAAGAAAGGTCTCCATGTTGGGAAGTCTACTTGCAAGCACACTCAATGAATTAAATAATAATCATAATAATACAGCACATCCTGCTTCCAACACACACACACACACACACACACACACTACTATTAAGCGGCTTTAAATAATAAATAACAAAAAGGCACACAAACAGATGCCCGACAGCCTCAGACTGCTGCTAGTGTGCTCTTCATGATCTATTAATGAATCTCCTTCCCGCTGTGAATAATCTACACCAGATGAACTAACTTCAGACATTTTAACCGGAGAGCTTGAACTTGACAAGTTAAGTCCATGACAGTTCAAGCAAACAAAGTTCACACTCTCAGAAGCGTAAATGCCAAAAATGTTCAAAGTGCACACAATTATGCTTTTTTAGATATTACCTTTCATGTAGCGGTAATATAGCTGTTTGTGTTTGTCAAGATTAAAGTGTCTCTCGAAAGAAAGAACCGGTTCTGAACTGCCTGAAAAGTCGTCGGTTAAACAAAAAAAACAACTGTCTTACTTTCTGCTCGAAACCTATGTAGACCCCAAATTTGCATAATGATAATGGTTTTTGCATTGTATATTATAAAAAACATACGTTTTTTTTTATCTTGGATGCATGTAAATCTATTATAGGAGACCTGCAGAACAAAATCAGGAGCCTTTAAAGTTTAAACTAACATGAAGAATATTTGGCTCCCTGCATTTATTTAGTGGATAATCATAGTTTTGAATGTTCATTATAGAAGAAACAATGTGTGAGGTCTGAAATTCACTGAATCACTGAAAGGTTGAGGTGTGCATGTGATGTTTAACCATCATGAGCTGAATGGTCTAATGATTGTTTAGGCCAATAATAACAACAACAAATCCAAGAAAGAGACAGAGAGAATGAATGAAGGAATACGTGATGAATGATTGTTCCACTGTGGGAAAAAGTACAACTCTGCATTTAAGAAGTAATCTGGATTTTGCATGTGAAAAGCTCCAAAAATCTAAGATGGGCTTCATCCAGGTGATGACAATTTAACACAGTGCAAAATCACCAAGCTAATGGATGGGAAAGCGTGTGCAGACATGTTTTTCGTAGTTAAACCTGCTTTATTGGCAATAACCTCCATTAAATTACTGCAGTTGCACAACACTTAGTATTTTGGCTCAGTTCTTTATACAAAACAGTTGCAGGATATTTTTGGGATGCCTTTCTTGAGAGTTTTGAGACTAAAGTCAAGACAAGATACCTTTTCCCTCCTTTCTTTTTCTCCACCAAAACATACACAAACAGCCTCTTTTTTACTGTAGCTTCTGAGGGATACTTCAGGATTTAGCATTGAGCTTTGTATTAGTTGAAAACCTGTAGTATTTTCCAATTACCGTGCTTTCCACCCTCATATCCCCCTGAGACGAGAGATTTATGTATTTTTTGTCTGGAAAATATCCTCCGATGATGCAAAAATCGTCATTTTGCGCCATTGGAGGATTTTTTGGCCAGAGGCTAAAGACTAGCCAGTAGGGTCTGTCCCGCATGTTCTCATCCCGTCCATAGAGGGCGATCTCACTCACAGAATGAATAGTGTCAGCCATCTTTTTTTGGAAGCTAAGCTAGCAGGCTCTTGTTCTGTGGAGAAAGCTGGGTAGTAGGGGTTACCATCCTCTTTTTCCCGGACATATCTGGCCGTCGATGTCCGGGATTCAGCTTTTGCTTTCATTGTTTGCATGCACAGATTTTGTTTCAATCTAACTGAATTCACTCTCCGATTGGTGAATCTGAATTTAGTGTTTACATGAACGCTAAACAAGTGATCGGTTGATGTGCGTTTTAACATTGCTAAGAAAATTCCCGCTCCTCCGTGAGAAATACGAGACCGGTGCGTCTCACAGGTGTCGCTCATCGGTAATCACGCCACTGGCCTCGCGCCGTTCTCCCGCGGCCCTCACTCGTCCGGCTCGCCACAGTAAACATGATGAATGGCGACTGTAGACCGCAAAAGCCGAATCCCTTACATTTTGGGCGATCTAGAAACATATTTTCGAACAGACTCACCACAGAGACTCACTAATAGCCTAGACTTGTTGTTTAACTACTGCGCTCTGTTACCAGTAGGCGTGGCCTCCTAGGGCAGCGAAGCAAGTGCATTGTGGGAGTTGTTGTCTTTCATCCACATAAGCCAAAAATTCATTTTCTGGCTTTTCTCAGTCTAGAAAGCACCAAATTCAAAACTAATTTCACATTTCTTCTACATAAATGACCCATTTGTAAATACACATTCATCTTTCCAGATGTGAAGAAGCAATCCCTTTAAGCAACCAGCACATATACATGTATACAAAAAGTGCAACTTTTTCTTGAATCTTCAACTTTCCTCTCTTTTCTTGAAGGGAAATTAAATTAAGACACAATTGCCCACATCAGCACATATAGCAGTTAATTATTACTATTTGTGATAACTGTTTTTCTCATCTACACTATTGTTCAAAAGTTTGGAGTCAGTAAAAGGTTATTTAAAGAAATTAATACTTTCATTCAGCTAAGAAGCATTAAATTGAAAAAAAAAAGTGACAGGAAACGCAATTATAATGCTACAAAAGATTTTTTTTACTTTACATTCAAAGAATCCTGAAATTGTTTCCACATAAATATTAAGCAGCACATCTGTTTCCAAATGATAATAATAGGGGGAAAAAAAACTTACAGACTAAACTTTTGATCGCTAGTGTCAAAACTTCCCCCTACATCTAAAACCAAAACCTTCTTTTGAGGTACTCTGAAATCATTTCTGATAAGGCCATAGCGCACAACATAGATGATCAGCTGGGCTGTACCCAAACATCATCATATAGCCCTGATAAACTGTTTTGTAAGCCAGCAGTTCTGTTGAATCAATTCTCCAAATTTAGCATGTGACAAAAAGGCAATGCCAAACACACACACGCTCATGCCGCGAGCCAAACACACACGCTCATGCTGCGAGCCAAAGCCTGTTTTCTTAAACCGCTTAAAACACCTCGTCTGCCCAATTGGCTGCAAGCCATGACTTAGGTAAGGATCAGGTGATTAGGAGTCAGTTTGTGCCATTACCTGAAGTATGAGGATGAAGTAGTCCACGGGTTTGCCACGCAGGTAAAGATAGTGATGTGGAGATTTCTTTTCGTTCTCGTTGAACTTGATCTCCTGGATCACATCAGGGTGTTTAAGGATACGCAGAAGGATTTTCTCTGATATCAGCGATGGACTGAACAAATTAACCTCTGCAGAGAAAGACAGAACAGACAAGACATGTCAAATAGACCATTTTGCTTAATTTAAGATGTATATTGTTGTACTTTTTGAGAAACGTGACCTGTAACACCTTACAATAAGATTAAACATGTTGGTTTGTGGTACTTAAGGTTTCATTTCTTAACATTAGTTAACATGAACTAAAAATGAAAAATTCTTAAAGGGGCACTTTAAGGTTGGTTTTCCGCCTGGGAATGCTGGGGGGAGCGGGAAAAGTCACAATTCTCTGCAGAACAGGTTATTAAACCATTCAAATGATTTCTAAATGGTTTTATTAAGTTGAAATAGTTGCCAAGTGCTCGTTTAATCTAGGGATTTTATCTAAGTTTACACGATAACGATGTACTAACAACGGAAACTTTTTCCTTTGTGTTTTCCCGTTTTCTAAAGTTTGATTTTTAAGGCCCCCAAAAGGTTGTTGTCATGTAAATGACCGGAATAAAATGCATAAAAAGTTTCCAATTTTTAGTCAAAAAACAGTGTCATGTAAACAGCCCCTTAAGGTTAACTCAAACATTCACTAAAATATTATTAAAATCAAAAGTCGCATCTGTTAATGTTATTTAATGGACCTGAGCTAACATGAACAAACAATGAACAGTTGTATTTTTATTAACACTAAAAAAACAAAAAGTATGAATAATACTGTAATAAATGCAATGCTGATTGTTAGTTAAAGCATTAACTAGTGGGACCTGATTATGAAGTGGTACAAATGTTACCAATTGAACCAACAAGGTTCATGTAAATCCACGCCAGCATCCAAGGCTATTTTCATGGCAAAAAACAGGGTAAACATTACAAATTTTCATCTAGGTTAACATCAATTTCTTCACTGCATGTATAATTATTATGTCAATATGTCAAGTCAATATTATGACCATATTTTTTTCCCAAGTACATTTGAACAATTCCAAAACACACCAATCTTATTACTAATTATCAATTTTGTATATAATCATTTAAGTGATGTATAATTGTTAGGGCAGGAAGTGAAAAACGTCTTATATTCAGATGTGCATTAGTTATTAAGGGAGTTGTTCACATTTGAAAAAAAACTTTTGCTGATAATTTACTCACCCCCATGTCATCCAAGATGTCCACGTCTTTCTTTCTTCGGTCGAAAAGAAATTAAGGCTTTTGATGAAAACATTCCAGGATTTTTCTCCATATAATGGACATCATTGAGAATGAGAGTTTCAGTGCAGCTTCAAACGAATCTTTTTTCGTTGTAGCTTCAAACAAATCTTTTCACGAGTCATTTCGTTCATTGAAGTCATTTGGTTCACTCAACAAACTAAATGAACCAAATGACTCTAAAAAAGATTCGTTCGTTTTGATGAACGAGTTTGAACAGGAGAGTCACGAACGCTTATCACAGAACTGAGCAAAGGTGAGCATTTGAGCTTATAAAACTTAAACTTTGTTATTTGATCAGTTATAAATGACTGATCGTTTCTCTAGATAAGAGCCTTATTCATCATCTGGTGTCGTTTAAAGCCCTTTGAAGCTGCAATGAAACTCTCATTTAGACCTTGAACTGTTTGGTTCCCAATGAAGTCCATTACATGGTGAAAAATCTTGGAATGTTTACATCAAAAAACGTAATTTCTTTTTGACTGAAGAAAGAAAGACATGGACACCTTGAATGACATGGTGGTGAGTAAATTATCAGCAAATGTTTGCAAAACCAGGCAAGGCAAGGTACACATACTGTTACACTCAGTCTGGTGATTGTTTACCTGTTGCTAGGAAGCGGTGAGCGGCCAGTAGCAGCTGAGGAGAGATCTTGACTTTAGACTCACTCTCGTGTTTAAAGGCAGAGAAGTCTCGCTTGTTCTTATTGTGTGCCACTTTCTTTCTGTTGCGGTTATCAGCTGCAAAAAATAAACACACAAAAACTGATATGAGCAGAACACTTAGGAATTTAGTCAGATGATTTAAAGTCCCTGTAAAGTCAAAATTAAGTATGTGTTCTGAGTTTGTCACACCACAGAAAAATGTGTTATTAGCCACCCAGCCAAATTTGAATGATAAAAAAGCCGGCAAGTACATAAAATAAGCCATCAAAATCTTGAAAAAATGAGCAGTTATCTCTGTTCTCAAACGCTGGGGGCGTGTCCACTGGCTGTGCTGAAACCACGCCCACTCGCGGGAAAGCTGTCGACAGTGATATTAGGTGAAACTGCTTTCAGAACGGGAGGATGAACACTAAGGCGGGAGATGGTCGTTTCGGCCCCTTTCACCAGTAACAGCGGATTATCAGTGAATCCCAGTTGTCTTTGAGGAAAGTTTATAAAACTATGCAGTGTAAAATGATCACTACAGAGGCGGGTGTTGGCGGTGATCCTCTTCAGCTCTTCATCAAGGTTGGCTCTCTAAAAACCTGTTCTTGATGTGATCGTTTTTAGGGAATTTAAATGAAGATACCGATCTGTTTTGTACATGAACGCATCCAGGTAGTAGCCTATGCATTTCTGTGTTGAAGGCATAGCTAGCTAGCAAACTGTAGGCTCAGCTGTAGTAACTAATAGTACTGACAGTCACTCGCGATTGAGCGGTGAATGCGAATGTGCTTGGGGAGTGTTATTGTGTGTTAGGGGAGAGATCAGACTCTGTGCGTCATCAAATAGGGGGCGTGTCCAGGAGCTCATGGGCTCCAGTGCGTCGTCGAGCCCTGTTTTAGCCCCGCCCAAACAATCCGTAAAATTGCAATGGTGAAAAACTGTTTAACGGTCAAACTCCACATTTCAGTACTTCACAGTTCACAGTCTTTGTAATATGTTTTAGCAATACATATGTAACATTTATAATGTGTTTAGAACTTTTTTTGTAGAATTGCCTTTACAGGGACTTTAATTCCTCCAACAACAAAGACAAAAAAAAAATCACATTGGTACCATGAAAACTCTAACATCATAAACATGATGATATGGGCTTTTTTCAAAAAAATGCTGAGTGCATGTCTCTGTCATTTCGTAAGCATACGTGAAATGGTGTGTGATGCAGCACAGCAAGAGGAAGTCAAATGTATGTGTGTTGGAAAACTGATATGTGCAAATGCTGTGTGAATTTATTTAAAGAAAACACTAAAAACACATTGACTAGACACTGTCCACTCACTGTAGAGGTCAGACTCGTCCAGGATTTCTGATTTGATGATCTCCTCGATGACATCTTCCAGGGTGACCAATCCCAGCACCTCATAGAACGGATCTCCCTCCCCCTCGTTATTGACTTTCTGAACAATCGCCAAGTGGGATTTACCTGCAGAAGATTGAATTACAAGTTACTCTTTCAACAAATAATGAAAATAATAAACATATTCAGCCAAATAACTCCGGCGCAAAATCAACCTTTGGTCAATAATACATTGGTACCTAGTCGACCGTTCTCTGAGATTTGTTTTCATGATAATCGAATGTAAAGAGTTTTCTCTAAAAACTGTTTAGAGTAGTATATGGGGGCATATAATAAGTAAAAATAAATCGCTAGTTAATACCACTAACAAGGCTCAAAATAGCCCCACACTAACAAGGTAGCATAATGAGGGTCCCTACATGCAAAACGAACATGTACAGACCGTTTAATAAGAATATATTTTATAAAGACAGTCCACTTTGTATACAGACAGAAGCCATCTTTGGAAAACTGTCTCGACTAGTCAAACCACAAACGACGTGTGGACTGTATGATGTTCAGCAAACTTCTGAACTGTATGAAACGTCGTTCATGGTTTCGACTTGTCGAGAATGTTTTCCAAAGATGGCTCCTGCCTGTATACACAAAGTGAACTGTCTTTAGTCCACGGAGTGGACAACTTGTTATTTATTTGTTCTTGTTTTATTACTGACTCAAAGTTTAAAATCAAGCCTTCTTGTGCCGTCTAAATGCTATTATAAAATTATCCCATTGTAAAAACAAACACAAAAGAGTCACTGAGGGGGGAACCCTTTAGCATCTACAACCATGTAACAAGGTTTTTATTTGGCATCCCCACAATAAATGAATAGTGTATCCTACAGTACGCTTTTGCTCAATTTAGTGACAAACCACAGTAGGCTACCGTAGCGCGCTGCTTACTATATCTTGTTTCTTTGTAAATAGTGTCATGGACAAACAGAAAGAGCCTTAGGGTTCACAGAGTTTATAAGACGTCTATTGTTGCCATTCAGCACACAAAGAGCCAGGAAATCCTAAAGCGTTTGCTCATCAAAACAAAAATCCAGGAGTTATGCGTAGACATAACACCCTGTTGCACTGACATAAGGAGCCAAAACAGTGAATTGCGAAACATAATTTAGCATCTACAAAATATTTCAACTCGTCTCATCCAAAACCACAAAAACACTTCCTATCTTCTACCACAGAAGTTTTGACTGCAAATGTTTAGACCATAGAACAATCACAGGAGAATGAAGATTTCACTGCAATGAAAAAATGATATTTACTACATGGTATTTAAAAGGCTCAATGACCATTCAAAGTTCGGGACACTAAATTCAGCAAGAAAGCTTCAAATTGATCTAAAATTACAAAAATTATTGTTCTTTAGAATGTTGTTTAAAATAAAATTGTCCTGAAAAAAAGTCACTTTTCACACTTCATTAAGCAACACAAGTTACACAACCATTTTCAACTAATAATAAAAGGAATGTTTCTTGAGCATCCAATCAAAATATTATTATTTTTTTTTTCAGGATCACTTAATACTAAACACTTGATTATTGACCGCTGAAAATTCAGCTTCACCACTACAGAAAAAAAATATATAAATTAAAATACAATAAAAAACAGAAAATAAAATAAAAAGTAAAAAAAAATAAAAAATAAAAATAAAAATTGTGCAAATAAAATGTATAGCTGAATATATATATATATGTATAGAAAAAAACTGAAATATTATTAGAGTAATAAAATATATATATATATATATATATATATATATATATATATATATATATATATATATATATATATATTTATAATTTCTATATATGGTGAGCATAAGAGACTTCTTTCAATACAATGAAATAAAAACCTTACTTCTTAGTGTGTACATGCACAATGTTGTTTTAAATTGTAATAATATTTCCCAAAATGACAACTATTTTGAACGATCCAACATTTTTTTTTTTATCAACTTCTGAACGCCAGTGCACTTTCAAGAATAATATGATAAAAGTCCTAAAAACAACTATGGGGTATGTCCAAAAACATGGTAGTAGAATGATAGCCATGTTTACGTTTTTCAGATTTCAAAGTCAATCAAAGACAGCATGGTATTACCATGGTGCATTTCTAAATCATATCGTGGTAGCAACATGGTACCACATCTAAACAATGATAATACCATGGTACTTTTGCAGATATGGAAAGAAGAGTTAAAGCTCGCCAGCTTATCTTCCATCTGACTGTTTGTAATGTGACCGGATGTAGCTAATAAAGCCTGCGCGGCACATGCAGACTAAACAGCCTGTACTCGAGTGATGCGAAAGATTGCGGACCCCTGATTCTACAGCAAGTGTCTTTGCTTGAGATAAGCGTAAAGTCAGGTCAGTGCGCCTGAGGAACAGATCTCCAACAGCAGACGTCTCTCAGTGGGTCTGCGTCGTGCTGCAGAGGAACAAATGAGCCAAACATCATGACGACACAACAGAGAGAAACTCTTCACGTCATGAACCAGTGGAACGCTCTGAAAAGCTTAGTTTGGCTAAATGTAAACTAAACACCATCTACTGCCAAAACAACAACTCCACACATCACAATAGAAATAAAAATAGAATATTTTCATGACCCTCATTCTGAACCTGCTCAGAATCATCAAACGCTCCGAACAAAACATATAACCCTCCAATGCAATCTGGAAGGCCATTACAAATAAACCGACCACTTCCTGAATCTGACGCAGTTTTACGATGGTGTAAATCTACTTTTTAAATGTCTTGCTCGGGAGAGAGGTGATGCCACAAAGTACTAGAAAATTAAAATTCAAGTGCTGCTATCCACAAATGCAGGTTTTCCCAAAGTACTTTTGTTCAAATCTTATTTTATTACATCTATCTATCTATCTATCTATCTATCTATCTATCTATCTATCTATCTATCTATCTATCTATAAAGATAAAGAACATTCTCTGCATTTCACAAGCCAGTTTTGTCTTGCCGAGTCATCAATCCCTGCAGCTAAAACAATGCTTGTCTTTCTCTTGCTCCCTCCCTTCCTCTCTCTCTCGCTCTGCATCAGTAAACACACTCACCCACTGACACACTCTGTATCCTGCGATCTACCTAAACAGCATCACCTGAAAGCCATTATGTTGGCATATTTATTCATATAGTAACACAGGACATACCTAATCATTCCCGAGTTGATTTAAACTTTTGGGTCACTAGATTGAGTCGCTCACACCTCTAAATGCATCAAATCAGCATTTAGAGGTTGATTAAAAGGTGTTACAATATTTGAAAGAAGACATTTAGGAGGAGGGTTTCTATGAGACTTGTAATGTATCCTGAATGACAAATCATTTTTAACCTGCAAAAAAAGATCTCCAATATCTTTCAAAGTCTTAATACATATGCATCCAAATGTTCTTACACTGAAGACTTAAAAATAAGGCATTAAACCAGCATGTTCACCACCACTGTGTCCTACAGAAATTGAGTTCGGCAGAAAGTGGACATTACTGATCTCCTCCAAATGAATCATTCGGCTAATCCGAGTCATATGCAATGAAACGCACCAATGTTTCTTTACTCGGGGATGAGTAAATTGCATTTGTAACTGCACACGCCATCTTTAGTTTTGTCATCTGCAGTTTCACTGAGGTTTCTGTTTCTGAAACTCATCTCAATTACTTCACTACACATACACTGAACTGTCTCCAGCCAGAACTGTGGAATCTGTGCGCGATTGTTAAATATCTGCAAGTTTACATTTGTGTACACTTTTTTAAGTAGTGAACATGAACAAATACTGTAACGTGAACATGAATTGCCACTTAAACTACTGCTACACTCTCAGAAAAAAAGGTACAAAGGCTGTCACTGGGGCTGTACCTTTTCAAAAGATACACTTCTGTACCCAAAGGCTGCATATTGGTACCTAAGTGGTACATTTTAGCACCTAAAATGTACAGATTTACACCTAAAATGTACGTATTAGCACCTAAAATGGACATATTACCACCTAAAATGTACATACTAACACTTAAAATGTACATATTAGGCCTTAAAATTTACATATTTCCACCTAAAATGTACATACTAACACTTAAAATGTACATATTAGGACTTAAAATTTACATATAAGCTCCTGAAATGGACATATTAGCACCTAAAATGTACATATTAACACCTAAAATGTACTTATTAGCTCATGAAATGGACAAAAGTTAACCTTTTGAAAAGGTACAGCTCCAGTGACAGCTTTTATACCTTTTTTTCTGAGAGTGTACATACTTATCAGATTGGAACCAGACCCAAATGGTCTGAAAGAGTTGGCTATTTGTCCGTTAGTTAACATTAAGTAAAGTCATCTGAAAAAGAAAGTGATTTGAGAGAAAGAGCAATATGGTCAATATGTGATACAGAAACTTTCACCAATTCTCAAATGTAATTTCAATAACGCATCAACTATTTAACTTAATAAATTATACTATAAGAAAGAATTAAAAATCTCAAAAATACAAAGAAAAAATGATTAATCGACAACTAAACATTAGTCAAAACTTCAATCAATTGACTTTAAATAAATCATTAAATAATTATGTAAAATGCATATACGTTAAATAAAAACTATTATTTTAGCTACAACCCCTTGACTTTAAATAAATCAATAAATTGGTTCTAATCTAGACTAAATATATTTGTATTTTTATTTATTTAATACATATATATTAAATAAGTAATATATTATATATTACTGCAACAAAGAAACCCAGCTGATTTATTTATATACATATTTTATGAATATTCTATAAAATAAATAGTACTCATATTTTTTAGCTAGATTTTTTTGTTGCAGTAATTACATCTTATCCAGATATATTCCAAGAAATGTCTATAAAAATCTCGACAACGTTTCAGTCTTTTTTCTCAGTTCAAAAGAAACCAAATTACCCTTAAAAATTATAGTCTTACAAAAATGAAATGCGTTTTTCTAGAAAATTGCACATTTGTGCAATTAAGTGTATGGAAAGCGAGGCTCTGACATTAGACCTAGAACCATCCAAATCCTCTTCTCCTTCCTCAACCGAGCCGTTCCTCCTTGGGATCGAACACAAGCACAAACACACAGTGTATGCTCGGTCAGCACTCCTAATCAACAAATGACATGACAGGAAGTGAAGGATAGGAAGAGAGAAGTATTTGTGACACTGTAGCCATGAATGCATTCACAGAGAAACCGTGATCCAACTAGAATACAGAGAGGCTTATGACATGACAATACCGTCAGAGAGCCGGACAAATCCACTTAGCAACCCTAATCACTGACCAAAACAACAATGTTTGACAGAAATGTGTCTTTTCCTCTTTCTCTGACTGTTTTTTTGGATCGCACTTGCACTTACATGGGGCCAAAATTCTAGTGGCGTCAACCAGGAGAACAGAAGACACGGGTCTTACAAGAAATCCAATGACTTAACTCACTGTAAACAAACCAAAAGTGCACTTTCAGGAATCAGCCATTCATTGTGGCTTTTGCCCTGCTTTTCCTCTTTACACATTCATACATGCATGCAATGCATAACCAAAACCATAATTTGCCAAAGCACCAAGTGGTAGAACCAGAACAGCAACACAAACACGGGGCGGCAGAGGCAGAATGCCGTCTTTGAGTACTGCTGTGTTTAAGCGGTTGAGGAAGGAAACACAAAGATTCGGGTTTGTATCAGAAAAGACTTCTGCTTAAACGAGAGGAAGTGCTTCAAAACGGACAAACTCATGAGCTGAGTGAAGTCAGCATGAATATCAATGTCATCTTGTTTTTCATTTAATGACTCTAGTTGCCAGCTGGTAAATAATATATTACCTAGCCAGCCCAATTCAAGAGGACAGATACGAAAGCATGCGTCTTGGTGCTTGACTGCCTTTCTGCTATCTGGTTAATGCCCAGCACACATTGTAGGATATTGAGCTGTCCCAGATGAAGGATGACCAATCGTGTTGTGATTTCTGTGGACGTGGCTCAAAAACGGTGTTCTACGTCGTACAGTGTGAGAGGTTCAAAGATGGCCGTTTCAATGTCTTGCGACCAAAGATCGTCTGCGATAATTCTCTCACAGTGTCAGATATTTAACATGATCTTTTCAGTGCGTTTGCTGCTACAACCATTAAAAATGCAACATGAAATTGCGGATTGATCAATGCAACATGGCGTTAAAGGAGTAGTTCACTTTTAAAAAAAACGTTTGCTGATAATTTACTCACCCCCATGTCATCCAGGATGTCCATGTCTTTCTTTAGTCTAAAAGAAATTAAGGTTTTTGATGAAAACATTACAGGATTTTTCTCCATATAATGGACTTTACTGGGAACCAAACGGTTCAAGGTCCAAAAAACAGTTTCACTGCAAACTGTTCAAAGGGCTTTAAACAATTTCAGGTGATGAATAAGAGTCTTATCAAGCGAAACGATTGATCATTTAAAAAAATAATAATAATAATAAAGTTTTATAAGCTCATGGTTGCCGTGCTCTGTTCTGTGACGCGCGTTCGTGACTCTCCTGTTCGAACTCATTCATCAAAATGAACGAAACTTTTTCCGAGTCAATTTGTTCATTTCGTTCGTTGAATGAACCAAATGACACGAAAAAAGATTTGTTCATTTTGATAAACGAATTCGAATAGGAGAGTCACAAACGCGCATCACAGAACAGAGCACGCCGACCATGAGCTTATAAAACTTAAACTTTGTTTTTTTTTTTTTTTAAATGAGTGATCGTTTCGCTTAATAAGACCCTTATACATCGTCTGGAATCGTTTAAAGCCCTTTGAACAGTTTGCCGTGAAACTGTTTTTTGAACCTTGAACCATTTGGTTCCCAGTAAAGTCCATTATATGGAGAAAAATCCTGGAATGTTTTCATCAAAAACCTTAATTTTTTTCGACTGAAGAAAGAAAGACATGGACATCTTGGATGACATGGGGGTGAGTAAATTATCAGCAAAAGTCTTTTTAAAACTGAACTACTCCTTTAAAACTATTTACCTGGCTCTATTTGTTTACCACTAGCGCATGCTGATTATGTTTTATACTTCTATACTAACTTGCGTTGATGCCTACGATTCAACAGGTGTCATCATCGTACAGTCTACATACATGTCGTACCCAAGTTTATTAGATCCATGTAGATCCAGGTGTGATTTGTAATGATCTTAAGGACTGCTAAAGGCATAAGGTGCATGTCTGACACCAACAGAATCACAAGTCTGATTACCATAACAATCTCAAAGGGATCATCCACTGCACAGAGAAGTTTAATTAACAGTGTATCCAAAGATTTTTTTCAACTTCTACATTAAGAAGTCATCATGTAATCAGTTCAAATTCCTTCGGTATTATCGCCTACCATAACCATTTGGACACATGGTGACAATCACTTCCACTGTAAAAGCAATTGAGCTATAGGGCCTAATACGTGTCAAATTGGTCTTTTGTTAAATTAATGTGGCAGGAATACTAACACAATAACTAATACTAGAGTTAAGAATTATACTGGACTACAGGGAATCAATCAGACTTATAATTGTAAGTAATATGCTATGTTTGGTCTGGCCATGTTTAAATGGATGTTAATATGGAATAGGGCTGAAACGATTCCTCGAGTTACTCGAGTTACTCGATTACAAAAATTCCTCGAGGCAAAAAATCTGCCTCGAAGCCTCGTTAAATTCCTATGACGCGCACTTTACGCGCACGCAGGGATCTGATTGTTTCACACGGACCGTTATTCAGGAAGGACACCATAGCGCATGATACATTTGACTTCATAAATGGCAGAGAATGTCTAAAGTTTGGGATCATTAAATGTTTATAAAGGGGGAAAACAAGATGCAATGTGTCTGCAAAGTATACCTGGCAGGGCTGCCAACTCTCACGCATTCAGCGTGAGACTTGCGCAATTCGATTTCTCACACGGAAGTTTTACCGCCGCATATTAATTCGCAAGTTAAAATATCCTGTAATCTAGTGCGAGCGAGCATGTTGAGCTCCTAACCGCGGCTCACGCACGACGGCAGAGAGGTAAGCGAGCGCGTGCACCCATGTCTCTCTCACGCGCCAGTCAGACCAATTGCGGCAATTCATCATATGCTTAAACTTTTATGTAGTCACGCAACAAAAATTTAAGCATACATTCACTGTATACACCGGGACGTGATGGAGGAACAAATATTGTGACACACACACACACACACTCTGATGTTTGTCTTGAGATTACAGTTGAAAAAGTCTGATTCTTATTTATAATTGTTTTATTTCCATTTTTTTTTTATAAATTGTACACATTTGTGTACCTGTTTGGGTTGATATTTTATATTAATATATTTTATAAATTATCCTTTTTTTGTAATGTTGTATTAAGAAGACAAAACTAAGGCCAAATGGGCTTTACTATTTAAGTTTGTATTCAAAGTTGTACATGTTATGGGCTACATGCAACAGGTTTTACAGTAAATTGTTTTAACTGTATTGTTATATAATTGTTGGCACCGGCAGTCCGGCACTTATAAACACTAAATGGGTAAAAATTGCAATAATTAGTTGTGGAGCCAAATGTTGGAGTTGGAATAAATACCTCTATTTTTTTAAAGAAATAAAAGCCAAACACCTTATCATTTTAGTAATACATTATTTGTTTTGGTTGCTTAAAACACACGTAAACAAAGTATCCGATTACTCGATTAATCGATCGATTAAGTGCTAGATTAATCGATTACAAAAAGAATCGATAGCTGCAGCCCTAATATGGAAGACACACTTCTTCACAATTTTCAATAAAACAGTCCAAGTTCAGAATATACAGTCCTAAATCAAACCCTGCTGACAGTAAACTTGCACAAGCAATGATAAGATAACAGGTTTTTCTCCATTATTAGTCAATGTTATAGTGATGACAAACACATTAGTCAAACAAGGGCCGGTTGCATAAAATGCTTAACCTATTCTTAGACTCATCATAACTTTTTAAAGTCAGTTACATGAAAAGGTAGATTGGTCTAATTTGAATCTGAAACTTAAGAGTAATAACTAACTGCTAGTTATTTAAGGGATAATTATCCAAAAAATAAAAATTCTGTCATTAATTACTAACCCTGATCTTCCGAACACAAAATAAGATCAATGTTCTGACGTAGAACCTGTAAGCGCTGCATTGTGTTTATTACGTGAACAGAGTAGCAGACTGAGATTGAAGAGAAGAGATTGTTGAATAAAGTGGGGTTTTTTGCTCACAAAAAGTGCTCTCGTCACTTCATAACATTAAGGTTGAACCACTGGAGTCACATGGACTATTTTAATGTCTTTAATACCTTTCTGGGCCTTGATATTGGTTATAATAGGTCAGAAAAGCTCTCGGATTTCTTCTAAAATATCTTAATTTGTGTTCTGAACATGGACGAAGGTCTTGCGGGTTAGCATAATCCTTTATGACACACTATGTCTTAACTTAGCAGCTATGTTTACGCAGTTGGCCCAGCGCTAGTTTCAAAATACCAGCAAGTATTTTATTCAAAGCTTCGGGACCAAACTACAAATGTCTGCTTAAACATACTGTACTTTCCTAGAGTTCCTGTATTAATCATGGTTATGCAACTAAGATATTGATTACAATAACCTCACGGCTTGCTACTTATGACATCGCATTCGCAACTATTAATTATAGGGGGATTCCTGTTATGTACTTGATGTGGTTACCTGGATTGATTTATAAAGATTTTTAAATTTATACTTTGAACGTGGGATCCTCTGTTGTGTTTAGTGTACAAAAAATATCTAAATTATTGGTGGTGGATGCCATTAATGTGGTTAAAAGGGATGTACTGAATGTGGATAATTGTTGGATAATAAATGTGGATATAAATACAATCTTGCTGACGTCAATATAATAGTTTAAATAGTGGGTGGAGTATTAGATTATCTAACATACTGAAGAGGCCTGCGAGTCGAAACGTGTTATTCCTTATGAATAATGTAAAATAAAGTAAAAAAAAAAAATCTAATTCTGAGAGATGATCAGAGCTGTATTTTTAAGTGAACTGAAATTAATTACAAAAATTCAACTAAACGAAAATTTGAAATGTTGCCTTGGCAAGTAACAGAAATAAGTTTAAGCTCAAGCACTAAAATGACTAACTTGAGATAAATAAATACTAAAACTTTAAATGAAATAAAAAGAAATTAAAGCTAAAGAGTGATAGAATCAACAACACAAATAAAATAAAATTAATGTCTAAAAAATGTCAAAAAAAAATGTTTTTATTATTCAAACTAAAGAAAATTCACAGTTGTTAACAACTATATAATATGACCAGTGTTTGGAGGGGCATGATCATTTTAAAGAATGGCATCATGCACTGATGACTTTATTAAAAAATATCACTTATGATTTCATGTTGACTTCACAAGCTTCAGGGAAGCAACCTCCCAAAAAATGTGTGTGGAAGAAAGAGAAGAGAGAGAATAACAGAGAAGAAAGAACGCCAACAACTGACCTTGACAGTCAGTGGAGGAGAGAAAGGCCCATGGGGAGAGAGGATGCATGTTTTCCAACCTGATAAGAGCGGGACTAATTAATTAAAAATAGATAGAGATTTGAAAGTGACATCACTGCTGATACACGTCCCTCCTTGCTACACCTGATGAGAACCTCCCTGATAGCGACCATGATGTGACACCGACAAAAACTGACCAACCTTTTTTAAACTCCTCCAGCATGGAATCCAACTTGGTGTCGTGAAACACAAAATGGACCGGATGGTTGTAGAACTTAGTAATGGTCTTCAACGTAGTGCAGTCATCCGGATCCACAAACGCCAGGTCTTTCACAAAGAGGATGTCCATGATATTGGTCCGTTCTTCCTCATAAACGGGAATGCGCGTGTATCCGCTCTCCATGATCTCCGACATGGTGTTGAAGTCCAGGACAGCGTCGCTGTTGATCATGAAGCAGTGGCTGAGAGGAGTCATGATGTCCTCCACGGTCTTAGTCCTCAACTCCAGAGCTCCCTGGATCATGTTCATCTCCTCTTTCACCAGGTCATTGTACGGTTCGGTCACCTTAAGCATGCCCACCAGCTTCTCTCGGTTGTACACGGTGCCGATCTCCTGGCCTAGCACGCAGTCCAGGAGTTTGCTGATGGGGAAGGACAATGGAAAGGTCAGAAGCATGAAGAACTTGGTGATGTGGATGGTGTTGGCACCCACCGCCAAGCCGTGGCGAGAGCAGAGCGCCTGAGGAACGATCTCGCCGAAGATGACTATCCCGATGGTGGACGCCACCACAGCCCCCAGACCTGAGCCGATGAGATCATCGAGCAGGATGGTCAGCGTGGTGTTGACCAGCACGTTCCCGAGGAGAAGAGAGCACAGCAGGTAGTTTCCTTTCCTCCGTATGGGCTCGATCTTGCGTGCGTACTTCTTCTCTTTGTCAGTGCCACAACTCTGCACAATCCGCAGCTCCATGGGGTCCAAAGCCATGAGCCCCAGGTTTAGACCACTGAACATCCCTGAGAGCACCAGGAGGCAGGCTATCAAGATGATCTGGAACCAAATGGGTAGCAGCGACTTCTTCATCTCCACCACGCGCAACCTTCCATCATCTTCTTCCAGCAGGTACCACTTCCCATCTTGGCTGTGTCTGATGCACAGCGCATATTCCCTCTGGGACTCACTTTTCCTAAGTGCTTTAATTTGGACCCCCAGCACCCCAGAGGTGCCCTGGCTGTTGACATTCATACTTTTGCTGATGGAGATGTCTTTGGTGAAGTCAACACAAGTAGTGTTGATGTCAGAGCTCCTGCCCTCGCTCTGATCCACGAACTTAATCTGCTCCCAAGTGTCATTGCTGATCTGCAGTCCGTAGAACCTGAGCTGGATGTCGCTGTCCTCGGATACCTGTATGATCCCATCCTCGGTGGTCGTGGCAGGCTTGACGCTCCTCTCCAACCGCATGCCGAGGATCCGGCTGTCGCTCCCCCAGGATTCCGCTCTATTCGCATAGACTCTACTCCAAAAGAACAACATTAAAGTTAGCGTGTACCCTTTCCAACTGCATTCTGTCGCCATGTTTGTTTCACTCTGCGGAATGAGAGTTTACGTCACCTATTCATTTCTCACGACCACGCCCCTTCATTAACATAGCATCCACGGAACTCCAATCAGCGAGTGGTTCGTCACCTTATAAGGAAGAACGAGCCTTCTTGGGTTTGGTTGTTAAGGAAGACCGATTTTTCAGTGCTGTTAAGGTGGAACGGTTTGTTTTTACTGCCCCAAACACTCATTACGTCTGAAATATTACTTACATAGACCAAGGACGCATTAAACTGATCAAAGCAAAAAAGACATAATTATAATGTTACAAAAGACTTCCGTTTCAAATAAATGCTGCGCTTTTGAACTTTAAGTGAACTGTTTCAACATTGATAATAATGTTTCTTGAGCACCAAATCAACACATTGATTTTTGAAGGATCTGTGAATTCAGCTTTGCTATCACAGGGTGGAAAATAGATTATAAAATAGATTAAAATAGTAATAGCAATAATGTTTCATAATATTTATATAGTTTTTAGTTTTTAAATACAGCCTTGATGAATAGTACTTCTTTCTTACGACTCAACAGTAATTAACGTTAATTAAAATATACGTTATTAATAATATTGCATTACACTATACTAATTAATATCACAATACAAAATATCTTTATTGTTTTTACAATCGTCGGATTTAAACGGATAAATTAACTTTATTTAAATAGTTTTAAATTAGTTTATATGGTATTTTATTTTTATGAGTTTTAAGTATAAATATATTTATGAGTATAAATATGTGTAAATGTTAAGGTGTGTGTATATGTTTTTTAATGCTTTGGAATTTAAAGATTCCCGTTTTTACGGCGCCATCTAATGGACAGAGTTGTAACTGGCTTGATTCAAATGGATCAACATGCTTCACCAACAGATGAAGCCATCAGACCGGGAACAAATGAACACTACTACAACTTGTGATATTAAAGGGATAGTTTATGGGCCCCATAGATTCCCACAGTATTTATTCCTCCAATTATGCAAGTCATTGGGTGCCATCAATTTTAAAATATCTTCTTTTGTGTTCAATAGAAGAATGAAACTTCTACTCAGCCTAACTAATTTGCATGAATGTAAACTAACCTCTTTACAGGAATCAATCTCGCCATTAACCAAGCTTTAAGTAAATGTTCTTTATTCCATACAGTTTTAATTAGATTTAGTGTGTACATGGGAACTTGTTATGTTAGACACTCCTTTAAAAGTATGCATAAATAAAGGTCAGAAAGAAAAAAAAATGTGTTTGCTATTGTTTTGTATATATTTATTTAGTAAATTAACCAAAAATCAATACAATATCTCGTGAATTTCATTAATATTAGAATGACATGCAAATCAGACAAAATACAATGTGGTCATCGTAGAAAGACATGAACAAAACAGATGCATGTTGCTGGAATCAAATACAGACACGTTACTGTAAACACAAGAACCTGAGGTAAAACTCACTACTAACCAAAAGTTTACAACATTAATTAGAATTAAAGGCAATCATAAGTTAAATTATAATAAAAAGAGATTTTAAAAAAACAGCAACATCATACTCTGAATCAAGCCAAATGCTCTTTGTAAACAATATATTTCAAAAGGATCACAGATTGTGCGTCAATAACACAAACAAAAGTATATAATAATTTAACCTCTTTCTAAATTCTGAGGAGAAAAAAAAGTGTGCAGACTCATTATCTAAACTAAACTAATTATCAAAAGGGCTAAAATACCAACAAGGCAATTATAAAGAGATATTACACTTGATAAACCTCAGTTCAATGAGAAATTCAATGATAACACTTCGTTAATATATGGCAAATCAACTTGATAAAAGCTGCATCTTAGAGAAACAAATGTAAAGAATAACACTGGCATTGAAGTCAGGATCCAGATGCGTTGATGGACAAATCACTAAAGCTCAAATTTCATCCCACCATTTGAATGGCGTGATTGGTCAGTTCAATTACACACGCTCCTCTTCCCATGAGTAGCTTCATTATTGTATTTTATTAACTACAACAGATATACTGTATTCAGAGCAATGGTTTCTAAACAATCTCAATGTACTGGCGTGGCGGCTTGCTTGCTGCGATCATTCCTAGCGCTCTGATTGGTTGACCTGACTAGGTAGGAGGACCTCCACTGTGAAGCTGACTGTTTTGGATTGGAAGATGCTGTATGTGTTGTCAAATCGCAGTACATCTGAGAAAATGAAGACAGTACAGTAAATTCATGTGCATGTTTAATGTTTATCTCAGTTACTTTAGAGTAACTCTGTACTTACACACTCCTGGTTCTGGGCAAGTGAGCGATCCGTCCTCTGGAACAAGGTGAGCGTTGTAACGTTGATTCGGCACAATTTCCTTCATATCACTGGCCTTCATCCAATCTCCTATCTTCTTCTTCAAATAGACACCAAAACCTACATCGGCACCATCACATGAGAACTGCCATCTGAGGAAGAGAGAGCATTGAGTTGAGTATCAAACATGGACTCCTGACAAATTTCTGGTTGTATTGTTCTAGTTGTTTTCCTCTAGTTTTTAGGACTAATAACATCTGGCAAAGCTATCAATGAAATTGATGTTGATTCATGTACACTGTCCCTTTTTGACTTTAAATAAATAAATGTTAAATTTGAAAGTAACTTCATAAAGATTGTCAATTACATCATTACACCAGTAGGTGGCGACAAGTATCTTAAAATAATTATGAATAATTTTTTATTCAAGAGATTTGTTCAAAAATGCTGATTCATCCAGCACTCTCAGAAAAAAAGGTACGAAAGCTGTCACTGGGGCAGTACCTTTTCAAAATGTACACTTTTGTACCTAAAGGGTGCATATTGGTACCTTCATGGTACATATTTGTACAATTATGGTACCAATATGCACCCTTTAGGTACAAAAGTGTACCTTTTTGAAAAGGTACCGCCCCAGTGACAGCTTTTGTAACTTTTTTCTGACAGTGAGTAATAAAACAAATCGAAATTTGTTTCAAATTCATTAAATATTTTTAAATAGTACAGCAATTAAAATTTTGTTAGAACATCTAGTAAATTACGTTATTTTGTTTAGTTGTGGAAGAATCGCATGGGGTTAGTATGATTTTATTTGTACAAAGAAATTAATAGTTTTATTTAACAAGAAAGCATTGAAGGAGTAGTTCACTTTTTAAAAAAAACTTTTACTGATAATTTACTCACCCCCATGTCATCCATGTCTTTCTTTCTTCAGTCGAAAAGAAATTAAGGTTTTTGATGAAAACATTCACATAATGGACTTCATTGGGAACCAAACGGTTCAAGGTCCAAATGAGAGTTTCAGTGCAGCTTCAAAGGGCTTTAAACGACACCAGACGATAAATAAGGGTCTTATCAAGCGAAACGATCGGCCATTTAAAAAATAACGTTTTATAAGCACAAATGCTCACCTTGATCTGTTCTGTGATGTGCGTTCGTGACTCTCCTGTTCAAACTCATTCATCAAAATGAACGAATCTTTTTTCGAATCATGACTCGAAAGGTCATAGATAAGACCCTTATTCATCGTCTGGTGTCGTTTAAAGCCCTTTGAAGCTGCACTGAAACTCTCATTTGGACCTTGAACCGTTTGGTTCCCATTGAAGTCCATTATATGGAGAAAATCCTGGAATGTTTTCATCAAAAACCTTAATTTCTTTTCAACTGAAGAAAGAAAGACGTGGACATCTTGGGGGTGAGTAAATTATCAGCAGAATTTTTTTTTTAAAGTGAACTACTCCTTTAAATCGATCAAAAGTGACAGTAAAGACTTTCTCTTTTAATAAATGAAATGATGAACCTCCTAATTATCAAAATGTTCTATAACTGTATAATGGTTTCCACAAAATTATGAAGCAGCACAACTGTATTCAACTGATAATAATAAGTATATTATCAGCATATTAGAATGATTTCAAAAGGATCATGTGAATCATCTGAAGACTGGAGTACTGTAATGATGATTACAGGAATAAATTACATTATTTAATTGCAAAAAGATTTCAAAATATTACTGTTTTCTGTATTCTCAATCAAATAAAAGCAGCCTTGGTGAGCATGAGTGACTTATTTCAAAAAGTATACTGTATATTCAACACAAAACTAGTGCACTATTCTAGTTCAAGGTCCAATTTAGTGGCAATAAGCACAAGCACGTGCATGTTGAATCCAGCAAGTTGCTGAAAGTATGTTTAATGTTTTGTTTACTAAATTAGACCACATCCTAACATCCAAACCTCAGCCCAACAAACCCAATATCATTAAACCAAATGCACATCTCATATGCAGAGAATGTTGCTGGTTAGCTAGGTTGGCTCTAGGTTGGGTTTGGTAGTCTAATATCAAGTGCTAAAAATGTATACAGAACTTCACAAAGACACATATTTCAGTAATGTCTGTTTTATGCATGATTTTCTAAAAATAAATGATTTACAGCATCTTTAATGTCATAATCTGGTGGTTCATGGCAAACTCCAAATTTAATAGGCGTATCAGAAAGTGTTTTTGGCTCACCTTAATGCACAGTTTGGGGCAAGTAGTTCATATTCCACCTGATGAGATGAGCCACGGCCAATGGTCACACACTGATCATAGTCCACTTTAATGGAGTCTCGAACATAGTAGGTCCTGGGAATCTCTGATCCATACGTAATCTACAAAAAACACAGAAACATTTGCTTAATATTATGCTTGTTTGAGATGAGTTGGTAATAATGAATCAGAATTGAAAATGGAGGATGAAACTTACAGAAGCATCATGAGTGCAAAAGATAAAAGCCTCATATATAAATGTTAGTATTTTATGAACGATGAGGAAACAGAAAGAAAAACACAGACAGGAAAGCAGCCCAAATCAAAGTGGCTTTTAATAAGGAACACAAATTGCTTTTACAATCACTGTGTGAGACTTATTATCCTACATATAGGTTGAGTAGTCTACTCTGGAGCCTGAGGAGAAAAATATTGTCTCAATTTTTAGTGTATTTTTTAATACAATTGTCAATGAATACAATAAGACAATAAACAGCATAACATGACAAAAAAATCCGACACTTTGTTAAAAAAAAAAAAAGGTTAAGGTCATGTTGTCTGGAGTCGCAGACCCAAATATAGATGATGGTTGAGAAAAGGAGTCACTCCAAATGATTCACTACTATTTTGATACACAGAAAAAAAGCACATTTAGACAAATAATCACTAACAATAGTATTAGATCACTCAGCATATAAATTAAATCCCAATTCACATTCTTTACCTCTTATGGTGCAAGATTAGTGAATCCAAATAATACGATACAAACGGTTTATGGATACTATGCAATTTCCATAACAATGTAGTATAAACTTCTGTTCAAACATTTGAAGTCAGTCAGCACATGATGCATTAAATTGATCAAACGTGAGCTCAAGACTGGGTAATGATGCTGAAAATTCAGCTTTGACATCATTGGAATACATTACATTTTAAAGTATATTAAAATAGAAAACAGTTATTTAAAATTATAAAATTGAGTACTTTCGATATTATTTATCAAAAAAAACGCAGTCTTGGTGAGCATAAGACAATTTTATCACTTTTTCCTAATATATATTTTTACATAGTGTACTCAAAAGTACATACTTGTAATGTGAATGTGGGATTTAGGAAGTGTGTGAAATGGGATTTAGCCACTCACTCCATAAACCATCTTTATGAGAAGACATTCCAATGCGAGTCTGTTTTGTGATTTTGTGTTTCAACATGTCATTCAAACATGAACCCATCTGTGCTTATTAGTGCAAACTACAAACACATTTAACTTGCATCCCCTTTAGTGATTTTCCCATGAAGGAAGTGCTCTAGTATTCTTTAAGGTTTATTACACGTTTAATAGGCGAGGAAATTGCCGTCCACATGTCACACCAGAGGGAAAACAATTCTCTTTAAGACAAAATACACAACTACTATCTGCAGCTCTCTAGCATTAAACACAGAAAACAAACATTTATTTGACTTGTGCGATATTACAGTCCAACAAAAGACTCCAAGGATTGCAGTTAATAAATATTTTGTAACTAAATATCAGTCCACTTTGAGTTTTCACAAAGTCTTCTGAGGTGTTTTTAGCACTTCCAATCCTGCAGGGGGCAGCAGCTTTACCTGTGTATCTACACACAGAGACAAAAGGTCTCATTTCAGAACTCTGAATGTTTCTGCATGTTTTAAAATCATTATGAAATCAAAATGGACCATTCCTACTTTTTTAAGGGAATATTGCAGTGTTTTTATAATAAATGATGTTTCCGTGCACATCATTATTATTATTTTAATTAATGTTCCCTTATAAACTTTAATTATAACTTCCCCTTCCTCTTGCAGCAACATCTCCTCTGTTCACTGATGACGTGTTTACTGGCGCCCTACATTTTTTCTTGATACTTTTTTTTACTTTTTCGGAATGGTGTATGCTATACAAGCACACTTGTGATCTTAAAAAGAATGGGAAATGTCTGAAAAAAGCAGAAGTCTTTGAAAATGTCTAAATATATAACCAAATGCAAAACCTAGCAAAAGTAATTATTTCTAAAAATATAATTATAAGCAACTATTTTCTTTATAATGTACAGGTGAAAATTATCTACACTGAAAAAAGTGTCTACTTTGAAATTTTCTGTTTAAAGGTACAATATGCAGGATTTTTGCAGTAAAATATCCAAAAAACACTAGGCCAATGTTTTATATTTTGTTTAGTTGATTACAACTATTTGTAAATTGTAAGAAAATTGTGATTTTAACCAAGGAAATGGGGCGTGTGAGCAGAATTGAGGAGTTGCCCGTCAATAACGTCATATCCTCGTTAACCCCGGTTTCCGACCTCGTATGCAATAGTAACCATGGCAACAGACGTGGACAACTGGGTCGGCTATTCCCGTTATGCGTGCACAACAGCGTGAGCGTCCCTAGCAGGGTTTTGTTCAAACATTATGGACCAAAGCAAGCAGACTTTGAGACAAAAAGAGGACTAAAACGAAGATCAACATCTTTCGAGATGCCGAGAGCTCCACGTCAGCGATTAACTTCGACTTGACAGAGACGCGAGTGTTGCATGTTACTTTATTAGACAGGTGAGCAAATGTACATTAAACTAATCAATGTTATGTAGTTCAACATGATGAAAAGTTAGAATATGATCTGTATGTCTCTAATGTTAATTTAGCTTAGTCTCATTCAGCCAACAAATAACCTAACTAACATTTAACACACTCAAATGCCGTTAAGTGTGATAGTGAAACAGTTAGAGCAAGTGAAACAGCGCTGCGTTCTCTCAAGTTTAATTCCTTTAATAAACTGACCTGTGTGAGTAATTCAGCGTGTAGTTCGGTAGAATTAAATGTCCTTATTCCTTTATATCCGCGGGACTCGCGTTGTGTGTGACACTAGCCATGTTTCCATCCACTTGTCAATCGAATTATCTGAAATTCGGTTAAAAAACTCATGCGGATAAAGCTGGTGAAAGTGTGTTTCCATCCAACGGCTTTAAAGCGAATAAAAACCTGTACGTAATGACGTCACATGCTGTTTTGCGATCAAATTGGTATATCGAATTGATTTGAGACATTTCAAGGTGTTTCCATTTATTTTCGCACTGAATCGAACAACATTCAAGCAAACTTTTGCGAACAAAGTTTTGTTAGACAAAACGGATCGCGCCATCTACCAAAAATGATCAATATTTCACAAGTTGAAGGCTAATAATGCTTATGTGCCAGCTGATAGCGACATATGAATGGGATAATGTATGCGAGGCGGTTGTTGGTTGTATTCGCTAACAACCGCCTCGCTATATATTATCCTGCTTATTACATATAAATCAACCAAATAAATAAATAAATAAATAATTTGACACAAAATATTGACTTAAAAACGAGTTTATTGATTTAAAAACGAGTATTGCTTCTGCTAAAGAAAATAGTCTGTCCCGTCTCCGAACTGCGTCCATGGCAACGGTGTGTTATACTAGCAGTGCCGCAGTCTGTTAACTAGAAATAACAGACCACATTCTACATTACAATTCAACCAAGCCACGTAAAAACAAGCTAAACTAACCTAAGAAAACAACGACGCTATAAACATTGCTATGATGATGCGATGCCGATGCACGTACGCCCGACGACAGCGGAAGTGACTGTGGTTTGGGAACGAGTGCTCAATCAGTTCTGGGAGATCGTGGTTCACGGAAACCCTTTCCCAGATAGCAAACTGACATTGAATCAACGTGGAAATATGACATCGAAACAACGTTGATATGACATTGTTTTGCTCATCGAATTAACGTTGAACCAACGTCAGATGCGTCATTCTTTCAAAACTAACGGAAAATCAACTTGAAATCAACGCGTTTCAACGTTATGAAAGCAAACCAATTTTCGATTTCATTTAGCTTTGAAGAATGCCGCGTCTGACGTTGGTTCAACGTTAATTCGATGAGCAAATCAACGTTGTTTCAATGTCATGACAGACGTCGTTTCCACGTTGATTCAATGTCAGTTTGCTGTCTGGGTTGGTTGAAGCATCTTTTTGCTTTGTCCACTTACATCTGTCTTTGTTGACATCCGCCATGTGTGCGCAAACAGACTGGCCGGAAATGAACTCGTCTTCTGACGTGTTGCAACCATAAAAGGGCATAAAACTTAATCGCAATTCATTATTTATTCGGCAAATAACGTTTCCATCAGCTTTTATCGCATTAGCCGTATATCGATCAAGAGAAAATTCGATGAGACCGAACGTATTTCATTTGAGTCGATTTTAATGAAATTTCATCGAATTTTACTGTTTCCACAAGGCTTTTTTCATTCGATATCACTTAATTCTGATAAAAACGTGTCGATGGAAACATGGCTACTGGTATACGTCTAGCAATCGCGCCCTGCTTCATACTACAGTCATGTTAAAAACATCACTGTATTCACTCAGTGATTCACACACTGTATGCGGAATATACGTCATTAATACACGCCTTCGTTATTGTAAGAGGTTAGCGACCCCTGGTGGCGAAACAATCTTGCATAATGTACCTTTAATAGTGTTACTTGCCGCTTTTGTTAGTGAAATAGCCTGAGTGAAAACTTTTTTTCAGTGAAATGAAATCTCTTCAAAATACAAAATATTAAAGAATAAATATTCCTGAAACAAAACAGTACAAACATTTCAATAAAATTAACCCTTTTAGTGAGGAATACCAGAGGGTTAAATACGTGTTGTCCGTTTGGCGGAGTGGTTTTCAAATGCCCGTCCTACTGTCATAACAGCCCTTTGCTCTTCACATGTAGGATTTTATCACAAACAGAATCATAACCACAATGCTAAAACAGACTGAAGGGGGAGATTAGTCATGTCGTGTGTTCCAAAGCTTCAACCTTGCCAACTGATCAACAGAGTAATCAGCCTATGCAATAACCAAAGAAGCAATCCAACGGGCTCTCATCCAGATTACACCACAGCGTGTCATAATGAAGTTTAGATGTTGTGCAAGAGGAAAATTAAAGATAATGTGATATATAGATAAACAACCATTTGACAGTTATTCCACCCCTCTGTTGCTTTGAGACTACTGGGCTCTAAGAAAGCATCTATAAGGAGATTGTGAGATTGCATTTCTTGGTATTGCTAGATTATGTGGGTAAACTGGCATTAGGATAAGCAGGAAGCTCTTATAGGTGAACTAAATAGGCGAATATAAAATGTTAAACTGAGTGACCAGGTGGACTGAAAATTTTCTGCCATTGTTTCATAACAATAAACTGAAAAGGAAATGATCAAGACAAATGCTGATGCCCGAGTATACTAGCAAATAATACATCTTGTACATTAATGTCATACCAAAAAATATACTCCCAAACAATAAGCGGTGGCCATAAAATGTTCAAATGATGAAGCATGTTTCTATGCCGCTAGATTGTCAGGAAACGAACAGTATACAAACACTCCAAAATCAACTTTCTCCAACACTCTTGACAATGGCACATGAGAAGGTTATGAAACAAATTATTTAATGAGTTAAAGGAGTAGTTCACTTTTTAAAAAAACGTTTGCTGATAATTTACTCACCCCCATGTCATCCAAGATGTCCTCATCTTTCTTTCTTCAGTCGAAAAGAAATTAAGGTTTTTGATGAAAACATTCCAGGATTTTTTTTTTTTGGACTTTCTTGGGTACCAAACGGTTCAAGGTCCAGCTTCAAAGGACTTTAAATGACACCAAACGATGAATAAGGGTCTTATCTAGCGAAACAATCGGCCATTTAAAAAATAAATTACAAAGTTTAAGTTTTATAAGCACAAATGCTCTCCTTGCTCTGTTCTGTGATGCGCGTCCGTGACTCTCCTGTTCGATCTTTTTTCGAATCCTTTGGTTCATTCAACGAACGAAATGAACGAAATGACTCGAAAAAAGATTTGTTCATTTTAATCCGCTGGTGTCGTTTAAAGCCCTTTGAAGCTGCACCGAAACTCTCATTTGGACCTTGAACCGTTTGGTTCCCAATGAAGTCCATTATATGGAGAAAAATCCTGGAATGTTTTCATCAAAAACCTTAATTTCTCTTCGACTGAAGAAAGAAAGACGTGGACATCTTGGTTGACATGGGGGTGAGTAAATTATCAGCAAAAGTGAACTTATTTTTTAAAGTGAACTAATCCTTTAATGATGTCTAAAATAACATCATATACAAGCCAGAAAAACTCTCTGTGATGCCAACTGTCATAAAACTATAACCTTGCTCTTGTTACTTCTATTTAAATTGTGGTGGTTTAAAAGAAAAAAAGACTGACCGACTTAAAAAGAAAAATAATCTTAAGTAAAGCATCAGATCGAGGACAATCTATGGCAAGAGAGAAAGTCGGCTTTGTACAGCTAGACCTCAAGGTTGGTCAAATGAGAACTGTTGTCTGATTCTTATGTGGTTTTCGCAACTTCCCTAATATCTCAAGTGTCATTCTATTAAAAAAGAGAACTGAAAGAAGAAATTTTGGACAGCTGCAGCTCAACAATACCTCGTTAGCAAGTCAACGTCACTTGGCCAACACTAGAATGACGTGTGTGGAGCGTCTCTAACTCACCATGGTCTTACATTTAGGGTCACCATCAGGGTCGGTGAGTTTGCCCCCATAGTACACTGGGAGCTCCTCGGGGTCGATGTATTTCTGTAACAACTCCTTCCAGTTTGCTGAGGAGACAGACACAGAAGCTTAGTCACGGCAAACTTGAAGAGGAAATGGATTTGTGAGTAAACATCTGGATGACAGCTGACAGCAGTTTTTTGTTCTTTGCTTAGGGGTAAAAAGAAGTTTGAAATTCATGACCAGCAGTATACTGTTAAGAAACATCCCACTGAAATCTGAATATTCAAATCTGTGAATATGTAAATTAATATGTAAATATGAGTATATAAATATGAATAGGTAAATATGTGCTACACGCTAACCTCTTAATAACAGCGGTGAGGAAACAGCGGCTAACAAAGCATCTGATCATAGTCATGTGGATACGTTCTCACCAGTTCTGCAATTCAGCACTTCAGTCAAGTCACGTTTATTCATATATCAAGAAAGTTGACAGGCAAGCCGTTTCAAACTGACGTTCAAAATGACGTTACACCGGTTTGTTTGATTTCACTTGAAGTATATTTTTGTATCAACATCTATGTATCATATTAACAACATCTAATGTATGGTATTTGAGAAGCTTTCCACCTGAATACATGATTTAAATACAACGAATGAATTATTCAAAATTATTGCCTGATTAAGATGAGACTTTCTCTGAGCAAGTGCACTCTCAGAAAAAAAGGTACAAATGTTGTCACTGGGGCTGTACCTTTTCAAATGGTACACTTTCTTACCTTAGTGGTACATATTAGCACCTAAAATGTACAAGTAAAATGTACATATTAGTACCTAAAATGTACATATTAACACCTAAAATGTACATATTAGTACCTAAAATGTACATATTAACACCTAAAATGTACATATTAACACCTAAACTGTACATATTAACACCTAAAATGTACATATTAACACCTAAACTGTACATATTAACACCTAAAATGTACATATTAACACCTAAACTGTATATATTAACACCTAATATGTACATATTAGTACCTAAAATGTACATATTAACACCGAAACACATACAATCTACATATTAGTCCCTAAAATTTACATATTAAGACCTAAAATTCACATATTAATACCTAAAATGTACATATTAACACCTAAAATCCACATATTAGTACCTAAAATGTACATATTAACACCTAAAATGTACATATTAGCACCTAAAAAGTACATATTAACACCTAAAATGTACATATTGGTACCTAAAATGTACATATTTACACCTAAAATGTACATATTAACACCTAAAATGTACATATTAACACCTAAACGACTAAAATGTACATATTAGTACCTAAAATGTACATATTAACACCTAAAATGTACATATTAACACCTAAAATTCACATTAGTACCTAAAATGTACATATTAACACTTAAAATGTACATATTAGCACCTAAAACGTAAATATTAACACCTAAAATGTACATATTAGTACCTAAAATGTACATATTTACACCTAAAATGTACATATTTACACCTAAAATGTACAAAAGTGTACCTTTTGAAAAGGTACAGCCCCAGTGACAGCTTTTGTACCTTTTTTTCTGAGAGTGTGTTATGAAAGCAATAGCAACAGATGAATTGTATAGAAAACATTAGTGTTAGCTTACAGCCCAGTACGATGACCTTACGGCGAGTGTCCTCACTCAAAAAATGTTTCACCAGATTGTAAGCCACAGGAAACAGTTTGGGAGCTGCAACAGAAACAGTGCAGAGATTCAGATATTAAACGTGGTGCATCACAGTGGCACGACACAATAATGTATTGCTTGCTAAGGGCCCTATGAAATACTTTTTATTTTTCTTAAATTCCATTTTCTTTCTTTCTTTCTTTTATAATGTTTCTGGGATTCCGTTTTAAGGGTTTGATTAAAATTTTAGTCGTCAAAAATATTGTCTAATCAATTGAATTCATTAAAATAAAATTTCCGATTTATAATAAAACATGAAATGCGTTTTATTTGTCTGTTTATATGGTAAAACTTTACAATAAGGTTTCATTTGTTAACACATTAGTTAACATGAACAACAAACCAAACTTCTACAGCATTTATTAATTTTAGGTAATCTAAATCTCAGGATTTACTAATACATTTTTAAGATCAAAAGTTGAACATCATCAAATAATGTTCTGTGTACTAACATGAACCCGATTTTTTTTTTAACTAACATTAACAAAGGTTAATAAATGCTGTAGAACTATATTGCTCATTGATAGCTCTTGTTAGTAAACTAATGTACATAAATTAGACCTTATTGTAAAACATTACCAATAAAATTTTTCCAGAACAATTTGTCATCAAAAATGGTGGTTGGTTATCAAATAAATGCATTTTAACATTTAAAACAAATAAAAAAATGTAACAAAATGAAATTTGAACCATCCCGGAACAAAGTGCTAAAAAATTTTACTGTTTAAATTAAAACATGGACGAACAATTGTGATATTTGATTAAGTGTACAGCCCTAGTTTTTAATTATTCAGCCAAATGTTGCAATATCCTGTGAAATTCTGCGTTTTTGTTACAGTAAATTCATTATTTTGACTGGATTCTGTCTGTGTTTCCTGCATCACGCAAATTATAGGGCCCTACTTACGAATAAACTTGTGCCACTGTTCAATTTGTTTAATGTTATATGCTTTATATGCCAGTCAGATGAGTTATAAAACTACTACTGACCTTTAATGACAAATAACCTCTTGAGTCCCTCTGGATAGTTGTCTTCAAACATGGTGAGAATCTATGAAGAAAAAAAAAAATGAGACCACAGCAGTCTAACGTACCTGAAAGAGCCAAGCAACATATTAATAATCAAGAAACAAATAAAAAAACACACCTCTCCATAAGTCTCTATAGCTGGCTTGTATAAGTGCTTCATTCCCAGACCGTCGCAGTCATAGACCATAGTAATGGACTCAATGTTCCTACCCAACTGAGAGAAAAGAACAAGAAACAGACATGATATGAGTGATTATAACCACAGAACCAGTTGTATAAACTGTTAAGGCTGAGTCTTAAGAACTAGTCTTACCGACTTGCCCTTCGCCAAGGTATAACCAGTCTTACTTTTCAGATTCCAATTAGACCAATCTACATTTTTATGTAATGACTTAAAAAGTTAAGAGCGGTCTTAAGGAAAATACTGATTAACTATTCTTGTGTGAGAACGCAAAAGTTTTCTCAGTGTATCGAAATGTATACTCCAGCCTTAAAAATGACAAATTCGTTTTTATTTCCTCACCCTTGTGGAACACAAAATTATATATTTTTTTTTCCACGAATATTCATGCTATTTCAAAAAGCACTGCAGAAACCTTAGAATATAGTGCACAGGACATATGCACTACATGGTTTTTGATCTTTTTTTAAGAGCTTCATTCACTTTATGTATGGTATTTCATAAGACTTAATATGTAATTACATAAATATGTAAGGGTGACAGAATTGTCATGTTTGGGTGAACTGTTCCTTGCCAGTTTTCACAGCCGCATACCCACCCGTTTGGACTGTAAGTCGCACTCTTTCTGCAGAATCTCGCAGTCTCTGACTTTAGACTTGATTAAGTCCTGCTTAGACGCTGAATGCATCAAACCCTTAGGGTCCATGGGTCCGACGACATCATACCACACCGGGCTCCCTTCACGGTCATGGCCACACATGCCACCAGACAGATACTTCTCTATTACCTTGAAAACACACACACACAGGATAAAACGTGAACACAGTACCAATATGTATATAAATGTATATATATTTTTTCAATTCATATTATTTTAATTTAATTTTTATTATTATTATATATTTTTTTATATTTTTATTTTACTTATTTATTTTTATTTCTATTTATTTTTTTATTTTTTTCTATTGGATTGAGTAGCGAGATCAGGTAAGGGATTAATAATGGACAATATTTTACTGTCTACTGTTGTTGTTGTGTTATTTTGTACTGTCATTGAAAAACAATAAAAACATTTGAAGTAAAAGTAAATAGTAAGATTAAACGCCCATGGAAAACACGAGAAATGAACAGCACATATATTCAACATCAACATTGCAAAAATCCTTTCCCACTTTTTGCACAATATTTACCGGAACTAAACTACAAATAAGGATAATTAAGAAATGCTTATGGTTATGATGATGAGCATGAGCAGGTCAGCCAATTATAATAGAGGTCAAAGGCATAGAAGTCTTAAAGGCACAGTAGAAATAACCACCTGTTTAATTGTAAGCGACAGAAAGAAGGGAAACAATTGCATAATTATGACTGTTTTGATCCAATATTATAAATTGACTTCAGGGGGGGGGGGGGGATGTAACGCTAGTGAAGAATATGGCCCTTTTCATGAATTAATACGTATATGAAAACATCAATTCCAAACGGCACCTTTTTATCAATGACAAACTCTTAAATTGAATAAAATAACAAATATCTAATATTACAAATTAACTGATGTTGAAAATTCAGCTTTGCAATCACAGGAATAAATTATATTTTAAAATATATTCAAATCAGTTATTATTATTAATATAATATATTAATATATAATAAAGAAAGAAATATTTTAAATTGAAATAATTTTTCACAATGCTACTGTTTTTGATCAAATAAATGCAGCCTTAGTGAACATAGGAACCTTCTGATCCAACACTAAAAAGTAGTGCAAATATATTTAAACTAAACTATGAAACAGATAAGTATTTTTATCATGAATCGAAGGTGTTGTACCTCTGGCACCTGCCATTCTGTAGTGATGGTGTCAACTTTCAAGTTTTTCCGAAATTCCACGTGCTGCAGATGGAAAACACATGATTAAAACCATACCAATGTATTTGCATAATCAAATCAGGATTCATCTACATAGCAAAGTTTGACAGCATTATCAGTTCTGCTTGAATCTAATTTGCCATAATTATTATTAGTTACAGCTGTGCTTTGACCTGAGGTTCAACGGATACTGGTGACAGAGTTCAAAGATATAACATGGCGGCCAAAAACGTCTGTAATAAAAGACCCATGCATCACTCGCACAATGGGGAAGCAAACAGCACTTTGAACACCCAATAGCATTGAATGATCATGGTGTAATCATCCATAAGCTGTGATTAGGCAACGATGTGACTCATCAGTGCAATGTAGGCTCCTGAAATGAACCCTCTGCAGAGCTGCATGAATACTTTTGTTATGATCATGCATTCAAATAAAACCTTTTAAACTGCACGGTCAGACAAAATAAATAAATCTGAAATAGAACATTGCCTATCTATCTTATTTTTAACGTAAGAGCAGCCGTGGCCTTTTGTAAGTTGATTTTGAATGGCCTCCGGTGTCATTTATCTGTACAAAAACAGCGCATTTTGCAGCTTGATTTTACAATTGGACCAAATGTAAGCATTTTCTTTTTGGTCCGGACTTACATAACCAAGGGTATTATAAGTGTGAACCCTTAGAGCAACAAAGTACAATTTTATAATAAAAATTGTCTAGTTTACATCTGGCATTAAAAGGGATAAAAACTCTAAATCAGGTCCAAAACATTTACACCACATTTGGAGGACTTCAGCTTGTGACTCCAACATGAGACTTTAAAAGACATTAAATAACCAATTATTATTTTTCAACAGTTTGGCATCGTGAGCGATGTATATTAGTTACGAAATCAGCGATCCTCCCCTTGAAATCTGATCACAAGTGTTCCACCTGGTGCAAACGGGGCCTCATATTAGTCGGATCATATTTCATAGTGTTATTCAACATGTCGTTTGAAGCCTTTGGGTAATGTACACCAACCCCTGACATAAAGCCTGGCATTGTGAGGGTCCGTCACACCCATATACATCATCACTCGGGATGAATCCAGAGATGACGAATTTACCAAAGGATAATTAATTACACAGCGCATTATTCTGGATTGTGTAAATGTGAAGTTTAAAGCACAGAGTTAATGACACCAAGAACTTGTTTATATGCTGAATTAATAGTAACTTAAAATATGATTATTTCCACTACCGGTCAAAAGTTTGCGGTCAAATATATATATATATATATATATATATATATATATATATATATATATCTGTATTATTATTTATATATATATATATATATATATTTTTTTTTTTTTTTTTTCAAGAATTGTTATTTTTATTAAGGCATACATTAAATTGAAAAATGTCAGTAAATACATTTTTAATGTTACAAAAGATTTATATTGCATATAAATGTTGTTCTTTTTAAATTTTTGTTAATCAAAGAATCCTATAAAAAATACATTTAGCTGCTTAACCATTTTGAACTACTACTACTACTACTACTACTACTACTAATAATAATAATAATAATAATAATAAGCAGAAAAAATGGCTTTGCAATCAAAGAAAATTACAAAAAATATATATATATTAAAAAAATAATGAATTCATAATTATTATATATTTTTTATATTATGTATGATGATACTAATAATATGATATGTATAATATAATATAATATAATATAATATAATATAATATAATATAATATAATATAATATAATATAATATAATATAATATACATATTATTATTCGGCCTTGGTGAACATGAGAATCTTTAAAAAGGAAATATTGCGGATCCCAAACTTTGAATAGTAGCATATATATATATATATATATATATATATTAGGGCTGTCAAACGATTAATCACTGTGAGGAAAATTTTTTATTTATTTATAAAATATTTATATATAATATTAATTATATATAAATCTATATACAGTATATACATGAAAATATTTCTTACTTATATACAAGCATGTTTGTGTATTTATATATATAAAATAATTATACACAGTGCACCCACATATATTATGTAAACAAAAACTTTTATTTGGATGCGATTAATTGTTTGACAGCCCTAATATATATAATAATATATTTTTTTTAACACTATGTAGTATTAAGTTTTTGTGCTACCTTGCGCAGCATGGCCTCGGCTTTCTGTAGATTGAAGTTCCTGGCTGGAAAACAAGAGAGACAAGTTGGAAAAAAAAAGATGTAATTAGTTAGTCTAGAAAAGATAAAGTATGCACTAATTTGTCATTTAACAGGTTTTTGTCCAATATGAATATAACTAATTTATTACAGGAAGCTTAAAGGGATAGAAAATTCTGTGATCATTTGGTGTTGTTGAACACAAAAGATATTTTGAAGAATATTGGTAACCAAAAAGTTGATGGTAGCCATTGACTTCCATTGTAGGAAAAAAAATATATACTATGGAAGTTAATGGGTCCAATCAACTGTTTGGTTCCCGACATTCTTCAAAATAACTTGTTCAGCAGGAGAAACAAATTCATAGAGGTCTGGAACAACTTGAGGGTGAATAACAGACAGATTTTTCATTTTTGGGTGAACTATCACCTTAAAAGTGTCTTGCAGGGTTTGAACCAACAAACCTTCAGTTTCCAGCCCCAATATGTAACCACATGGTTAATAAATCCAATAATAAACTGGCACACTCACATTATAAAGAGCACATTGTGCTAACAGACCTTACTCAACATCATAGATAACTTGCACATAACTAGAAGCCATATACCACAAAAAGTTACTATTTGGTAACAGATTAACTGTTTGCAGACATTAAAAGTTTGCATACATCAGGGGCCTAGGTGACCGCAGGGTGCTGACCTTCAACATATTCCCATGTAGATAGGCTTTTCCCTCCAACAAAATAAGCCTATCCTCACAAAAGTATTCAACCCAACCCTGTGTAATGAGTGGATTAGTTTCATTGTCTTATAGTCACTCTAGTCTGTACCTGACTGGCCTAGAGACACTGACCCAGAATTAGTCAGACATGGAGTCATACATAAGTATTTAATACTCATAAAGAAGATTATGTGACACAGCTGACAGAAGCATTCAGTGTTTTGTGGAACGGATATGTCAGTTGCGTTCCTATAAAGACTTTTCGTGGTGAACTAGAGTTATTATTAACAATAACAATAATTAATTCAATAAAATTATATAAGGCTATAATTAATTTAACAATATTTTTATTACCACAAAATATATACCAATTATATAATTCAGTTTGATCAAACGATTCATTTTTATTTCTCATACACAGTTGTTGGGATGATGTAGGTGGTCGATGATGTTGACGTTTTTTTTAGAATGTTGATCGTTTGGTTGCCAGGGTGTTCTCGGAGGTTGCTAGGTGTTTGCTTACTGACACTTGTGTCATAATCGAGTGTTTATCTTATCGACACTTGCGACATGCCTTTATTAAGGAAATAGATTGACAACACTGGTATGTAGAACTATGAATAACCCCAAATCATTTAGAGGAAAAACATGCATTGTCATGATATGTGACACTCTTGAGCTTCCACCATGCATTCTAGCCTCTTGATGAAGTCATTTTTTACATGCTAATAATTAAACAATGACATCAGTAATCTCGTGTAAAATCTGCGCTGCTAGTCTCTGTCTGGTGCCTAACAATCTCTGCAGAAGACTGGCTGCATTCAACAGCGCTCATGCATACAAATCAGCCTTTGTCAAAACCCAAGAACAAGAACAGCCTCTGGAAAGCTGCCAGAGAGGGGTTTGAACGCCACTCTGGAGGGTCAAATTAAAGTTTA
The DNA here is from genome assembly GCF_988280905.1 of Pimephales promelas. Classification (NCBI taxonomy): domain Eukaryota; kingdom Metazoa; phylum Chordata; class Actinopteri; order Cypriniformes; family Leuciscidae; genus Pimephales; species Pimephales promelas. The sequence continues at coordinate 43,259,415 of NC_142772.1, forward strand.
CAAAACATTTACATTTATACATCTGGCATCTGACACTTTATCCAAAGCAACTAACAACAGAGGAACAAAAGAGAAAATCAGAAGAACTTAAATAAAAGGCCTCTATGTAGAATTATTAGCGATATAACTCTTGTTATTACCGGTGGCCGTTAAGTGAACTGCAGCCAGAAAATTAATTTTTTGTTCTTCACTTTAAAGAAGAGCTGGGCAATGAATAATCGCATCCAAAATAAAAGTTTGTGTTTATATAAGATATATGTGTGTACTGTGTATAATTATTTTGTGTATATAAATAAATACACACATGTGCATATATATATATATATATATATATATATATATATATATTAAGCAATATAATGTTAATTAACATCCAGTCGCTGTCCCGCTGCTAAGAGGGACGTTTAGATGAATATGCATTTGCTGTCTGCTTTTCTCTTAAAGAAGGGGGGGGGGGGTGTAATGCCCAAAATAAGTCTTTGATGTCCCTAGAGTGTGTATGTGAAGTTTTAGCTCAAAATATCCAACAGATATTTTTATATAGCATGTTTTTATATAGCACCGTTTTTGTGTCTGTCCCTTTAAATGCAAATGAGCTGCTGCTCCTAGCACAGGGGGAGGAGCTACAACAGTTTGTGTGCTTTTACCTCACACAGACATGCACTTAAAATTTCAATGTTTATGTTCAAACAGGAGTCAGACAATAATGGAGAGACTCAAGAAGTGACAACACATGTACAAAGGAACAGGACATTTCTGAACGCTTAGTTGATGAATTTAGGTAGCTTATGTGTAGTTATCTTTAAGTCATTGATTAGCATATTCTGTCATGATAATCTATAAATCGCATTCCAGGGGGTGGGGTTTATGTAAATTCTAGGGTTGTGATGTCACTAACCCGCGGGGAATGTCGTGTAGTCCCTACCAGCCGTTTGTTGTAGTCCTTAAAAAACGATTTCTTTAAAAGCAAATATCTTCCTGTGCTAACTTTGAGCTTCGTAACTTTGCAGATGTTGTTTATGCTCAAACAGCAACATTACACACTAACTAAAATTAAAAAAAGTGAAATCATAATCAACCACCCCTTAAAGGGTTAGTTCACCCAAAAATGAAAATTAAGTCAATAATTACTCACCCCCATGCTGTACCAACCCCGTAAGACCTTCGTTCATCTTCGGAACACAAATAAAGATATTTTTGATTGAATCTGAGAGCTGGATCAGTCCTAGATAGACTGCCTAAGGGACTGGCTCTTGACGGCCCATAAAGTCATTAAAGAAAAGGTTTAAATATTCCATGTGCCTACAGCGGCTCAATTATAAGTTTATCAAGCGACGAGACTACTTTTTGTGCGAAAAAAAACATAAATAACGACTTTATTCCACTATTCCATTACTTCCTTATGGGCGCATGCGCGAGAACTGAGACGAGGACGTTCTCATTCGTCTACTTCTTGTTACCGCCGGCTGCTCACCGCTTAGGAGTTTTACTGCCACCTACCGTATAAAATGATGATCCATATATAAGGCGCTCCGGATTATAAGGAACACTGTCGTTTTTTGAGAAGATTAAAGGCTTTTAAGTGCACCTTATAGTGCGGAAAATACGCTAATTGAAAAGCGTATGTACAGCGCGCATCTTCCTCTGCTTGTAAACAGAAAGTTTTGCGCTTCCAGCTATATCAGCACATCGTCTTATACGGTAGGGGGCGGTAAAACTCCTAAGCGGTGAGCAGCCGGTAACAAGAAGTAGACGAATGAGAACGTCCTCGTCTCAGTTCTCGCGCATGCGCCCATAAGGAAGTAATGGAATAGTGGAATAAAGTCGTTATTTATGTTTTTTTCGCACAAAAAGTAGTCTCGTCGCTTGATAAACTTATAATTGAGCCGCTGTAGGCACATGGAATATTTAAACCTTTTCTTTAATGACTTTATGGGCCGTCAAGAGCCAGTCCCTTAGGCAGTCTATCTAGGACTGATCCAGCTCTCAGATTCAATCAAAAATATCTTAATTTGTGTTCCGAAGATGAACGAATGTCTTACGGGGTTGGAACAGCATGGGGGTGAGTAATTAATGACTTAATTTTCATTTTTGGGTGAACTAACCCTTTAAATAACAAATTAACTAACAAAAATGGCTGCAGTGAGAAAGCAGTAGTCAGGAAACACCTGATAGTGATGTATATATGTCTGCAACAGGTTTTGCAATTCACCGGCATCATGTCGACAGATGAGGTCATTAAAATTACACTGTCGTGACATTTGATTATAAAGTAGGCCTATATCTAAAACTACAGACCATATAGATCTGGCTATGTGAGGCCCTTTTCTTTTCAGGACATTGACATTTCATTACAGAATAGCTCTTTCGGCATTATCCTGAACAATGTGTCATAGAACGGAAGAGAGGCACGTAAATGTCACATCCATTTAATTTTCCAAGGAAAAATGTCCCAAACTCTTCACATAAAACAGAACACCGAAGGAAGTCTGAGAAGGTTTCGTTTTTGTAATACGTTTATATTAGTAAATAAAATAGCCATAAAGATTTTAAATAATTGAATGAACAAATACATATAGAACATTTCTAACCAGAATAATACACAAAGGCATAATCTATAATCTAGCCTATTGTGCGAGTTCCAGTCTTGATTCATACGGTCATATCAGAACATATCATGTCTTTCCAGAATCCTTCACAAAACCTATTATTCTATTCTTAGAACAGAGATAGATTCCAAAATAGATTAGACTGTATCTTTAAATAAGATTCCATCTAAATAAATTCATACTTCGTGGTCATTCTATAATATTGTATTAAACAGGTGGTATGCTAAATTTGTATGTTTTCGGTACGATCATTCACAATTAAGTTCCATTGTTGGTATCAGTTTAGAAGATTCTTTTTAACAGTTGTTATTATAGTTTAATAGTGTCAAAAATAGTTTGTAATGCTACGTGGTTTTATTCTATAGATGGCATCATTCTAAAATATTTTAATAGATCACAATATTGCTATCTGGACTTGCAACTGTTCTCTAAATAGCAAAATGCATTTCTATATATTAAAATAGGATAGATGGATTTATCTCTCTCTAACTCAACATTAAGAACTTAAGCAGGACATTAGTAGCCTATATCTAACCTACTTCAATTTTGCATCACGAATGTGACAGTTACAGTAGCTCACCTCTCAGCCATCGGAGCAGAAATTGGTCAGTCTGGGATGGACACTGTGGCAGAATATCCTGAACCTTTTCTCGAAACTGGGGAGTACAGATGAACAATTATGCACAGTCAACAGTATGAAGTTGCACATAGCTGGAAAACTACATCTCCTCACGTGCTGACATTGACAACAGTGCAAACTTGCGTAGTCACGTCACTTACACAACTCGTCAAGAGAGGGAAAACTAAAACAGCTTAAACACTTTGTACTCTTACAAAAGTCGATTAATTCTGCATTCAAAACGAATGTATTTTCATCTGCGATGTGTGGCCTCTCTCTCTCTGCTCAGGAGAATGTTTCACCCCGGCATCAACAGGATCACTCCACAAATAAATCCCCGAGATACTCCTGATAGAAAAAAGGGAAATAATTCACCTGGGCCAAAGCTTCGGCTTGTTTCACGCTGAGGTCTCCAACTCTTCCGCTCATGTCGCCACGAGTACGCCAGAAATAACTGTCTAAAATGCAGCTAGAGTCAGAGTCAGAGACTGAGTCTGAGAGGCTCAAGCACAGAGTGATGTTTTCGTCCCCGCCCACCTGTTACGCGGCCTCTGCACCGCTAGGGGGCGCAGCGGTGATTCAAATCGTGCATAATCATATCACATATTAGTAATATAAATAATAATTAAAAACAGTGATCATATGTGATAATTTGTTACATATATAGTAGTGGAAGAAACACAATAGTTTTTACATATAAAAATATATATGTATTTTTATTTTGCATTGAATACATTTGATAAAAAGGTACAAAAGTTGCATTTCACAAAACATTTATAAAATGTATAAACCACAAAAGAAAAATAATTACATCTTCACAGCTATTTACAAATAAATATCACATTTTATTTGATACATAATTTTCCTTTTCTATCTCTCTCTCATAATCAAGCACTGTTCCATGCCTGTCGGATTTGTCTCCACGGCGTTCCTAAAACAGACGCAGCGATGAAGAAGAACACTAGAATGAGACCCTTAGCCAGAGCCTGAGAATATGGCTCACCTGCCAAAAACAAACACACACACAAAAAAAAAAACATTAACTTCATATTTTAAGTCCTGGTTTCACAGACAGGGCTTAGACTGAGTCAGGATTAGGCTTTAGTACAATTAGGGCATTTAAGTAGCTTTTATATCCGTGCCATAGATGCTGTGCATTTTGAGGCAAAACAATGGCACTGATATGTATGCTGGAGCAAGTTGCTTCCAGTTAAAACAGCTCAATGTATTTTAAACTATCTTGAATCCGGTGGTATGTGTGACGTACGGACAGAGGGGTCGGATCCATGTGCAGCACTTTAATTGAACTTAAACACAAGCAGACATAAACCCAGGCAAACAGTAAAACAAGGGGCAATCCAGTAACTCGTGGTGATAACAGGCTTAGGTCGAGGCAGGCAGGACAGGTTCATAAACAGTCCAGGAGACAGGCAAGGGTCAAGAGTCCAGGAAGATACGGAATACTAGAACAGGGAATAATGCTCAGAGATGTACGCTTACAGTGTAACATGACTTCGCACCAGACACAGAGATAACTCGGGCTTAATCCGGAACTTAATAACCGGTATTCAAACACAGCTGAAACATATAGTAATAATTAAACATAATGAGTCCATAACACAAGGAGATAGTGCCCTCCAGTGGCTCTCGGGGGCACTACAGCTGCCGATCGTCACAGTATCACGGATTTAGGTTTAAATGTAGGCCTATACATTTTTGTACAAGTGAAACTTTATTTTTTATTTTTAAATCACCTATTTGGAGCTTACTTAAATAGTTCTATAGTGTGACAAAATAAAAGCACAAATAGTCTATCCATAAATATAACAATGGCATAGACAAGAATTTACAAAAATAGATTTAGATGTCACACTGCAAGACACTGCTATTAGTGCTTCACATTTCACACATCACCTTCCTAAATTCACCAAAACATGAGTGATAAGCTAGTTAAAAAAAATATTAGGGCTGTGCAAAAATTAATTGCGATGAATCGCATCCAAAATAAAAGTCTGTGTTTACATAATATATTCGTGTGTGCTGTATATAATTATTTTGTATATATAAATACACACACATGCATGTATATATTTAAGAAAATGTGTTATTCATATATAAAATATTTATATTTATATAATATAGATTATGTATTTATATATATATATACAGAATTTAAGCGCAAATAATTCTTAAATATATACATGCATGCATAGGTATTTATATATACAAAATAATTATATACAGCACACACAAATATATAATGTAAACACAGACTTTTATTTTGGATGCGATTAATCGCAATTAATTTTTGCACAGCCCTAAAAAATATACAAAGACACATATTGCCATTTCATATACAAAAATGACAGTCTATAAAGTGTTTCTGATTCTTACAACAGTTTTCATGGTTATTTCTGTCTTAAGGCCCTTGCACACTTTCACGTCCGAAATTTTCGCACGTTAAAAAATAAATACGACCTCACGTTATGTCAGTCACACTTGCACACTGCCTCCAAAACTTTCGTCCGTCATAAAAAAAATCGAATCGGGTTCGATTTTCTGTGTTTTTCGCATCCGTGGCAAGCAGTTTGAATGGTGTTTTGACAATTCAGAGCCACCGAATCACGAATACAAAAAAAAGCATACGAAAATTTCGGACTCAGTGTGCAATGGCCTTTGATCTATAAGAAATGCAAGCTCTCACCAGTGTAGTATCTCGTGAGAGGGAACGCCAGCTCAGGCCAGCACACATCATTTCGGTCACAGTCAAACTCTGTGAAGTTAATACTGAACCTGTAGAAGAGAAGATACTTCAATTCAACTTTACTGAGTTCACAAGACTGCACGACTTGCTTGGATTTGTGAAATAATGCCATATCCAAGCAACAGATTCAAACCAATAGAAGAAAAACTATTTCTGAAATGTATAACATGCCATTAAGATTCTGGAATTTATTTCATTTCTATTTCAAAACAAATGTTTTATTGTTATTGCACCTTTTATCAGAAAAATAAACATTAAATTGTAAATGTATCTATAATCATCACAATCAATATTAGGACCGACCTGGATCTAGGGGGTTGTGCATTAAGAGGATTGTCAGTAAAGGTCACAGAAGAGGTCACTGGGAAATTCTGCATAAGCTCTGGGTTTACACAGGGGTTCATCCTGCCGATATCACACTCTATCCTCCATGTTGTTTCTATAAAACTGAGAATTGGAAAAAGAATGAATGGCAAACGAAATATTCAACACAGCATGTGCATCTCTAGATACATCAAGCTCAAACATTAATGAAAAGCTTTCGTTTTTGCTATCAGGATAGTGAGATGATAAGAACCTATACCTAATCTCCACTGCCTGGATAACTGTCTGGGGCACACCCTGCACCCTGCCCATGATGACGCTCCAAACGTGGATGTGGAGGTGGGTCGGGACGGCAGAACACTCTCCACCGCTGCCCTCTGCTGGACGACTGGAGTTCTGCAGTGATGCTGAGAGGCACAAGAGCAAGAACATCGTTTACTCCTTCATTCAAAGCAGTCGTTCTCAAGCAGGAGCTGGAGCCCACTAGAGAGCCTCAGCAAACTTCTGTGGGGGGGTTATTTAAATTTAGATGTATTAACAATCTTTAAAGGATGGATTAACACACTGGCCAACGGGGAGGCCTTTGTTTTTGAATATTGTCTTGGAAAATGGGCAGTCTTGCAGGCAAAAAGGTTGAGAATCACTGACTTAAAGCAGTATTTCACTTTTTCAAGTGGTGCTTTAAGCTTTTTGAAAGAAGCTTATCCAGGTGGAATTCGTTTGATCGAAAATACATTAAAAACAGTAATATTGTGAAATAGTATTACAATTTAAAAATCTGTTACTTTTAAAGCATCATTTATTCCTGTGATGTCAAAGCTGAGTTTTCAGCAGAAAATACACCAATCTTTAGTGTCACATGATCTTTCTAACAGAATCAGAAATCATTCTAATATGCTGATTTGCTGTTCAAGAAACATTTCTTATTATGATCCGTGATGAAAACAGTTTTTTTGGGGGGGTGTTTTTGTGGAAGCCGTGATAGATTTTTTTCAGGATTCTTTAAATAGAAAGTTCAATAGAACATTATATGTAACATCAAATGTAACATTATAAATGTATTAACTGTTTCTTTTGATTAAATTTAATACATTCTTGCTGAGTAAAAAAAACTAAAAGTATTAATTTATTTAAAAATAATATATATATATATATATATATATATGAAGAGTTCAGATGCAAAAGCCTCTAAATGCCATTTGAAATTTTCTTCTTTAATGATGATTTTTATCAAACGTGTATATTTAAGTTCAGTAATTTCACTTAAATAACAATTAATAGGTAATTATCATTGCCATTTAAGTGAAATTACTGAACTTAAATATACAAGTTTGATAAAAAATCATCATTAAAGAAGAAAATTTCAAATGGCATTTAAAGGCTTTTGCATCTGAACTCTTCATATATTTAAATCCTACTGACCCTTGGCATATGTGTACATATAAAGACAGCTTGATCAGAATTTAAAGCTGCAACTTTGCAGTTTATAAGATTAGATATAAATTGACACAGGGACAACTTAATATATTATATATATTAGAGAAAATTATATGATGTAGTGCTCACTGGTAATGTTGACCCAATCCACTAGGTTGGAAAAGTTTGGGTTTCCTGTTGTGGAAACGAGTGTAGCAGTCACTAATTCAGCTAGGACAGCACGCACCGTTTCTCTGTGAAATGACATACAAAAGAAAGACATATGTCAAATGAAACTGTTCAATAGGAATCTACTGTATTGTGTTCAAAAGCCTTCGGCAATGATACTCACCTCAACTGACTGCACTGTCTCACATTCAGCAAATTCACAGGAATAACACAGCCTGATGTGGAGTTGATCCCGAACAGAGCTGGTCTCAGTTCAGCAGAAGAGCATAGTCCATCTCCACCTGCAGAGGACACAGCACAGGATCAAAGTAATATTTTTTTGTAGTCCTGTATGGATAAATATGGATATGCTACACTACCTGGCTGCCAGAGATTGATCTGGGCCCTCTTTATAACTTCTGTCGCAGAGTCCAAAATGCCACCAATCACTGGCCTCCTCAACAGGTAACCTGTGTAAACATTAGTAAAGCATAAGAAATCATTTCTACTTGATAATTTAAACAAATGTTCCTGAGCATCTGAAGCTGATGTATCATGGGAGTTGCTTTAACCTGAATTCCCAGAGTTTGGCTCAGATGTTTCATTTCCGTTCACAAACACTGCAGAATACCTTCTGGTCAAATATACTAAATGGGAGGTAAAAAATATATATATGATAGAGTGAGAGATGCATCCTGTAAGAAAAGCATGTGCAGTGAAGAGGTGTGTCGTATTGTAAGAGTGAACAGGAAGACAATAGTTGTGACTTACCAGGTAGAGTGATGTTTGCAGTGGTCCGTTTCACAGTAATGGCAGTGAGGCCATTCTCTCTCCAGTAAAGAGTGTAACTCAAGGCCACAACGACATTATCACACTTTTGTGGCACTAAAAAAAAATTCATATATATCATACAATGAAAAAGATCTAACTTTACATATAATGTACATCGTGTCTTCAATGTTGCCAAACGAGAAACTTTAGTCATATTTCCTATATTACTATTTGATAGGAACAATACCTAATGTTTGAGTTTAGTACGTTTTTGTTAATGAAACAGCTGACCAAGACTGTATTCGTTTTATCAGAAATACAGTAAAACAGTAATACTCGTACAGTAAAAATTTCTATTTTAGTTTTCTATCTTATTATATTTTAAAATAGAATATATTCATTTCCTGTATTACTATTTGATAGGAACATTACCTAATGTTTGAGTTTAGTACGTTTTTGTTAATGAAACAGCTGACCAAGACTGTATTCATTTTATCAGAAATACAGTAAAACAGTAATATTGTTACAGTAAAAATTTCAATTTTTGTTTTCTATCTTATTATATTTCAAAATAGAATATATTCATTTCCTGTATTACTATTTGATAGGAACAATACCTAATGCTTGAGTTTAGTACGTTTTTGTTAATGAAACAGCTTACCAAGACTGTATTCATTTTATCAGAAATACAGTAAAACAGTAATATTGTTACAGTAAAAATTTCAATTTTAGTTTTCTATCTTATTATATTTTAACATCTAATATATTCCTGTGATGCAAATCAGAATTTTTGCTGAGTCACATGATCCAACAGAAATCATTCTAATATGCTGTTTTTCTGCTCAAAAAACATTTCATGTTATTATTAATGTAGAAAACTGTTGTAACAGTTGATTCTTTTTTGTGGAAACTATAATACTTTTTTCCAGGATTCTTTGATGAATAGAAAGTTCAAAAGAACAACATGTATTTTAAATAGAAATGTGTTTATAACATTATAAATGTCTTTACTGTCACTTTAATTGCATCAATTTATCGCATCCTTTCTGAATAGAAGTACTAATTTCTTCTTTTTTTTTTTACTTTTGAATGCTATAGTGTATATTATTGATATTTGATACAACATTTATTTTATATATATCATGTATAATGCAATTTATACATATAATTTATACATATAATTTACTGGTTCTTATTATTTTATATTAGGACTACTTCAATATTAATTATTGAAGTAGTCCTAATAAATTAGTCCTTCAATATTAATATTATATTAGGACTACTTCAATATTAATGTTAATATTTAAAAATAGATTAACTTATTTTTTAAATAAATAACTGCTGAAAATGTTCATACAACTGACCAGATATGGGCTCAAGAGAATTTGACAGAAATAATCTGAGGTCAGTGGCTGCTTCATCCACAACGCTGACTGTGACCACACCTGGGAAGAGTGCAAAAATATGAACAGTCTCACATTTACATATTTGCATGTATACTCAGAAAAACAACACGATCAATAGATTCATAAGCTACAGTATATTTATATATCTGAAGCATATTATTGAGGGTAGATTCACCATTCCCATGCTATTCCTTAAAAGCATAAAGTTCTATTCTAAAACAGAACTACTGCATTGGAAACATGAAATATTAGTTTTGTTGATTTTGGTGTGTCAGATGTCATGGATTCTGCTTCTTCAGTTTGATCATATTAGCTAGTACTGCTAGTGTTCAGGATCCTGTCAATTAAGTGTGTTTGTTTTAAGTACAACATAACTTCCATGATACTAACTAACAGATCATTGGTAGTAATACAATGAGTAAAAGGCACACTGGGAAGGACATTTTCATACTTTGCTGCCTGAAATAGCACATGGAAAATGGATCTCTTATAAACCCATCTATGTTGACATGGCATTAAAGGATTTTAGATTTTCTCACAATGTTTTATCAGATATGGAGACACAGGATAAGAATCGTTAGTACTTATGGTATGTTCGACTCAATAGTATCTCCTGGAGCATGCTACATACTCTATTATGTTGTAATATGTGGTTTATGTTCTTGTGTTTGGTTGAGGAAAGCAAATAATCGGTTATATTGAATATCTACCTCCCAATCCATCTTTAACATCCAACCTCAGGTCATCTGATGGTGATGGACAGGACTGCAGCCTCCTCACACACTGAGACTCAAAGTTTTCCAAAAATGCCACTGGAGCATTGTCTGCACACTGGCCCAGTCCAGAGTTCTGCTCAGAGGACAAATACACATATGCATGAGTGTGTGTGTGCACTCATATACACAGACATGTACACTAGCAATGTTATCTAACCTGAGGGATGGTGAAGTATTGGTCGTCCTTAGTGAATATTGGATCCCCCTGGCGGTAGTTTATGGGAGGTACAGTTGTTGTCATCTGTGGGGCTTGGAATGACGGACTGGGCTTTGGGGAACTGTAAAAACCCATGAAAATTTAGAAAATCACCAAACATACACTACCATTCAGAAGTTTGGAGTCAGTAAGTTTTTGTTTTTGTTCTTTTCTACAAAAAATAATCATTTTATTCCGCAAAAACGCATTAAATTGATCAAAAGTGACAGTAAAGACATTTATAATGTGACAAAAGATTTCTGTATCAAATTAATACTGTTCTTTTGAACTCATTATTCATAAAATAAATAATGCATTACAGTGTTGAAAAAACTGTTTTCAGCTTTGCAAATAATAATAATAATAAGAAATGTTTCTTGAACACCAAATCAACATTAGAATGATTTCTGAAGGATCATGTGACTGGGGTAATGATGCTAAAAATTCAGTTTTGCAGTTTTTACTGTATTTTTGAATTAAATCAATGCAATCTTGGTGAGCATAAGATACTTTTTTCTTATTGACCCCAAACCTTTGAACAGAAGTGTTGTATAAGTCTAATAATACATGGGGTTGTACATAAAACTGCAACTGTATAGAAAATAATGCACTAGAAACACTTCCAGTCCTTACACAGTCCGACCATCATAGAAAAGTCCCAGAAAGGGGTTGTTGTCCGAGGGGGAGGTGACACAGAGAAAGGGGAACCAATCAGGGTCATTTTCAGAGGACTGAGCTGAGCACTGATACTCTGGAACAGGACTAAAACTTCCCCCAAAAGGTCCAGGAAGACACTGAGTCGTAAACAAATACAAAACTTCTTGACTGCAGTCCTAAAAGAGAAAAAACACACTCAATTGATCATGCCCTCCTTTGTTGATGTAAGCTTTGAAAAACACTAAACCTACATTTTTTTTTCTTGTTCGAGAAGCCGTTTCACTTTATATCACAACAAGGATGAAAAATACTATCGCAACTTCTGTATTATGCCACATTTAATGTATGGCTAAGCAACTGGATCAACAGCACTAATCCAATTGAAAAGGACTGATGTATTGGAGACAGATGTTCAACTGTCCACATATCATGATTAAATACATTTACTAAATACTATTACCTGGTCACAACAGCAGCGTATGTCACACTCGCCAAGGGAAACATCACATGGGCAGCTGCCGAGGGGCTGAAACACTTGGTTGGGAATGGCTGTTTTATTTTCTGCAAAAAAATCAAATATGCATTATTATATGACACAAGAAAGAAACATTAACAAATTTAAGATTTCTCAATGAAAAAGTACTATAGTGGTAGTACCATGGTACAAATGATGGTCTCAGAGGGTAATGCGAACATTGCATGCATTTGGCGGACAATTTTATCAGAAGATGCATTGCATTAAAGGTATACATAGAATCATTTCTAACATTTCCTAGGAATTAAACCCAAGACCTTGCTATTATCAGCACCATGCTTGTGATGTTCCTCAAATTTACTTCTGCTAAATTAATATATGAAGAGTTCAGATGCAAAAGCCTCTAAGTGCCATTTGAAATTTTCTTCTAGAATGATAATTTTTATCAAGCTTGTATATTTAAGTTCAGTGATTTCACTTAAATGGCAATGATAATTACCTATTAATTGTTATTTAAGTGAAATTACTGAACTTAAATATACAAGTTTGATAAAAATCATCATTAAAGAAGAAAATTTCAAATGGCATTTAGAGGCTTTTGCATCTGAACTCTTCATATGCAAACAAAAATGCTTAAGAGACAGCAATATTGAATTGTATACAGTACAATGTCTAATTGTATAAAGTCTAATTGCTTTATAAATAAAGGTGACTTGACTACTAAAAATCAATAATGGTAGTCCCACCATGGTGCTAAATACCACCAGGTTGTACTACAACACTTTATATTCAGTAACATGAAAAGAGATACTAACCAGAAAGGGGTTTGTTGGGGAAGATCTGAGCATAAATCTGGGTCTGTATAATGAGTGATGCTTTTGGGGCTTCATCAGCACATGCAGACACAAGAAGAGTCTCCTGGAGACAGAGCGGCTCCGGGCAGCAGTCCGGGACAGATGTTTCATTCCCACACAGCTGCAGACTGCGGTTGAGACTCACTCGCACCAGGAAGGCATTCTGATATATTGGCATTCAACAGAAAGAACATATGATATTCAATATTGCAAAGTTCCAGTATTGCTTATGTTTTGAATGATTTTCCTCAACGGATAAACTTATCCACTTTCAAATAAATAGCGCATTCACTACCATTAACAATTTTGGGGTCAATAAGATTTTTATTTAAGGGATTAAAATCCTGTTCACAAGAAGAATGATAACTATAAAGATAACTATAAGGACTATGTTCGCTTCAACACCAGCGGCTGATATCGTTCTTCTGTTAGTTGTCAGACGCAGGTTTGTCATCTGCTGCTTAAAATGCTCAAGCTCTTCAAAGCAGAATGGATTCTGATTGGCTGTCAATGTTTTTATCTTTCATCAGCTGGAAAAAATCGTTCTGAAAAATGATACCAACTATATCATTTCTTTGTGCCGTTGGTGTGATCTATTCTAATGCATAATGTGGTGTATTTCAGGTTAGGTGAGGGGTTCTTGTGGTCGTGGGCTGTGTTTATGAAACCCCGAGGCAGAAGTTTCAAAAGAAGAACGCAATACGTAATTTAGCTTGAGGAGGCATCCTGTTGAAAATAACACGATCAAGCAGTCAAATGTATAGTTGAGCCGCTCATTCTGGTTTGTCAAACTTGAATGTCAGGGATATTCCTAGCATGTTCACTGAAGTCAACCGGGTTATTTTTCCACCATAGTTTTCATATGAACAACAGATATTAATGTGCAAATCAGATCCATTCCATACTATGAGCTGAAGCAATGTTTTTTAATGTTTTTAAAAAAAGTATCTCATGCTCACCTAGACTTATTTGCTCAAAAATACTGTAAAAAAACAGTAATATTGTGAAATATCATTACAATTTAAAATAACAATTTTAAAATGTAATGTATTCCTGTGAATTTTTACAGCATCGTTATTCTAGGCTTTAGTGTCACATGATCCTTCAGAAATAGCTGCTCAAAAAACAAACATTTCTTATAATTTCTTATTATTAAAAGTTGTGTTGCTTAATATTTTTTGTGAATAGAAAGCACTGATTTGAAATAGAAAGATTTTGTAAACATTATAAATATCTTTACTGTTACTTTTAATACATTTAATGCAATTCATTTTATTAGGGTTCAATTATCTAGTTGCTTATTTGCATGCATTTTACTAGGATATTAGCAGTTTAATAGTAACAATAAAACACATATTAATGCCTTATTATGCATGACCATTTCTACATCCCTTCATCCTGCCCAATACCTAAACTTATCAACTATTAATGAGAAAATATTAGTTTATTAGGAGTTTATTGAGGCAAAAGTTGCAGTTAGTTAATAGTGAGAATTAGACCTTAATCTAAAGTGTGACCAAAAAAATCCTACAGAAAAGATACTTCCTGTAAGCAACTTACAAGAAAGTGTCATTTCACAACAGTGAAAATTACCACAAAAAGTACCGACTGCTTAAACGCTCTATTAAATTCTAAATATCTGCTACGCCCTGATGTCTAAAGAAATAGGATGGATAGTTTGATGATTACAAAGTTTGAAGATGATTACAAATCCATGGGCGAGTTCTGGAGCTCATAATAACCATCTCTACGAACAATTTCCCTGATGGGGCGACGCAGAACAACAGAAGGGAATTTCAGTCATGCACAAAAACGTTATGCGTGGGTGATCACACCCTGTTTAATGACAGGTTGACTGGAATAAACGTTAATACTACAGATTGCATTTTCCTTTATTTCACCGGGGACTTTACAAGTAAATTTCTTGATGTCTTGATTCTTGTTAACTGTTGGAAATTCTTTCCATGTTACATAGCTAGATTGTCCATGTTGCTGATATTGAGTAGCTTCTAAACAGAATAAAGACAGTATTTGCCCTTCTATACTGCATAAACCTACGGTTAATGTGGCAGAATCAACTCACCTTCCCAATTAATTCATATGAAAGATTCCACTGTGTTTGATAAACCGGCACACAAGATGACAATGGGATGCTTCCTGAAGCAGTTCACAATGAAAACATTTGTTGAAGTTCAAATATTACGGTACACATGGGTAATAAGGTTCAATTTGTTAACATTAGTTCATTCATTAGTTAACGTGAACTAACAATGCTTCTAAAAATCTTAGTTCATCCAAAAAATGAAAGTTCTGTCATTATTTACTCACCCCAAGTTGTTCCAAACCTGTATGAGTTTCTTTCTTCTGCTGAAAACAAAATAAAATATTTTGAAGACACTGACTTCCATAGGATGGAAAATGGAAACTGTTTAGTTACCGATATTCTTCAAAATATCTTCTTTTGTGCTCAGCAGAAGAAAGAAATGTATACAGGTTTGGAACAACTTTTCATTTTAGGGTGAACTATCCCTTTAATGCATTAACTAATGTTAACTAATGCGAGTAGTTGTTGTAGGTGTTTGAATAGAAATGCTGTGGTAATTATCTACCTGTTGCATTTGAGGATGAAACAGCACTGATGCTGAAGGAAATGCCAGACACGTTTCCAACCAGAAATGATGATATTCTTGGACCAGATGCCAGAATAAACGCAGGCTGAAACACTGAAATAATCATATATTCATTCATATATTCCCAATTGATAACAGATGTAAAGTTATGTTACGATTGACTCTCGAATGTAAGGGTTTATTTAAATATTTATGTTAATGAATACATGCTTTATTATGCTATAATTATACATTCAAGCTGGCGTTTCTCCATGGCAACAAGATGTTTGCTAACAGTTATCCACCTAGCTGGCTTTGTTTTTGTTCTGTTCACAAGTTTTCTTACTGATATTTCATTTATTCAAAGCTCACTTACCAACATTACAAATGGTTCCGTCATTTAAGAGCATAATAATTATACACAGAAAATGAAATACGACGTGAGAGCCTGAAAAATGTGTCATATTGTAGCGTTGGTCTGACTAGTCCTCTTCTTCGTGATTGCTTGATGGCGCGTAACACAGAAGAGATCAGATCAGATCATTAGCGCCGCTCAGTGGCGTTTAGCGCTAGTGTGTGTGTGTGTGTGTGTGTGTGTGTGTGTGCTATACATACATTACATAAACACAAACTTGTATGATAGATTAATCGATTTGACAGCACTGGTTACTGGTTACTGTAGCCTATATAAAGTCAGAACGTCACATAAAGAATACATTCCCACCAATTGTGTTTGTCAACTCATTTATTAAATTCAACAAGATGATTATATGAAAATACAAACAAACAAACAGAAAAATATATATATGTTTGTGAATAATAAGTTCACACAACTTGGCCTGATTTTATCATAGGCAATGCTGAGTGAGGAAGAACTGGATCTCCCCCCCCCCCCCCCCTTTTTTTTTATAAAACAGAAAGACGTTAGCTGCCATTGAATGTGTGTGTGTGAATGTGTGAGTCTAAATCTTCAGGCCATGACAGCGTTTCTCCTGAAATACAAGCAGAAAAAGCACACCGTTAAAACCTGCTTGAAGAGATTGTAGACTTTCACTTGACTGTTTACTGTTGTTGAATTGAATAGAGATCTGCTGCACATGCGTCATGTAAAAAATGCTTGACTGAGTCCACATTGTTGGTGGTCTGTTTAAAGCTCATTACATTTTCCGTGGGAGTATGTTTTGGCTTGTGGTTTTATAGTTGAGTAGTTTGTGGTTTTGTATGAGTAAGACTCTAACATCCGAATCGAGATCTACTACATATAAACAATGTCATGAGTCAGAGGAAAACCAGAGAAGAGAAAGTGACCAGGACTCGTGCAATAACTCTAACAATGACATGCCGGTTGTGCAACCGGTTTTATGTCATCCGATACAACTGAGCAAATGAAATGATCAAGCTACTGAATAAATCTGAGGTAAATTACATACACTGAATTTGGTTTCTTTGCACTTCTTCAGCCTAGTGTCCAGAAAGTTGATAGTCTCTTTAACCCACTGCACGTC
Source organism: Pimephales promelas (assembly GCF_988280905.1). Lineage (NCBI taxonomy): Eukaryota > Metazoa > Chordata > Actinopteri > Cypriniformes > Leuciscidae > Pimephales > Pimephales promelas. Next base: position 43,276,564 of record NC_142772.1, read on the forward strand.
GGCGGCAGGCGGGGCGCAAAGGTTACGACCTCTCCTGGTCGTGAATCTGAAAGATAATTGATTTCTGGGCATTATTTGACTAGAACATGACACACTTTCACATCTGCTTTGCTTAGAAATGTCATAGATATAGTTTCATTCTCTCCCAGGCTCCCACACATAACCCAGGATTTTGATATCATCCGGGTTTTTTTTTTTCAGTATTTGATGAATATACTTACATAACAGCATTACGGGGGCAGCCGTCACCTTTAAACTGCTTCCGGTAAGTAAGGAGGATGTGTTTGGGAATGGATTTATAGCTAACCATTAGGCAACAGTCCAATGCTAAATCCGCCTGAGCCTCTGAGAAAGACCAAGACAAAAGGGGAAATAAAAATGATGAGAGACAAGAGATGGGAAGACAGGAAAAGGGGGATCACATGTGCTGTCTCGAAAATATATGTGTGTGTGTGTGTGTGTGTAAGAAAAACAACACTTTTTATTGGCCATCATTTACTGTGCCGTGAAGCGAAACAAATGTGAAATGCACAGCTGGGAGTGGGACCAAGTGGGAATTACAACTAGCCTATAACTAAGATTAAACTGTTTACGACAAATGTGTTTTATGTAATGTTGTATTTATTTTTAAGTTAAAGTCTTCGCAAGTGTGTGCAGAACTTATGCTTTATCTTAGTAAAAAAAAAAAAAGAAAGACTTAAAATTCATGATTACTACACTCAAAACAATGCTGGGTTGTTTGAACCCAAATGTGGGTAAAATATGCACAAACCCAAATGTTGGGTTAAAAATGTAATTTAAAATTTTAACCCAACTTCAACTTTCACTTTCATCTGTACATTTTTGAATGACATTTTTAACCCAACATTTGGGTTTGTCCACATTTGACCCAAATTTGGGTTATATATATATATATATATATATATATATATATATATGAAGAGTTCAGATGCAAAAGCCTCTAAATGCCATTTGAAATTTTGAATTTTTATCAAACTTGTATATTTAAGTTCAGTAATTTCACTTAAATAACAATTAATAGGTAATTATCATTGCCATTTAAGTGAAATCACTGAACTTAAATATACAAGCTTGATAAAAATGATCATTCTAGAAGAAAATTTCAAATGGCACTTAGAGGCTTTTGCATCTGAACTCTTCATATATATGTCTATACTAAAATATGCATATATAAACTAATAAATAATAGAATAAATAATACATCTATATTCTGAATAATGATAATAATATTATTATAGTATTATAAATAATACAATTGATGACTCAATTGAAGTCTTTTAAGTTCAAATAGAACTAAAAACTCGAAAATAAGCACAAACAATGGATGAAGGAAGAAAACACGAGCGATTACCTGCCGGACTGCTGTAGAGAATGAACGCCAGTGCACAGAGACTCACGCTCAGCGCAAAAATGACGGATGAAGCCATGGCAACGGGTGCAGAAGATGCTGGAACAAGCCTTGAGTGACTAGAAGATCTTTTTCTCTTTCCTGACTCTCTCCTCGCTCCATCACTCCCATTTTATACAACCTTAAGTTTCACTATGACATATAGTCCCTCCCAGTTCTGTGAAAAAAAAAAATGCCAAAAGAGGAGAGGTTGTGACCTGGACAAAGGCTTCACAATACACAACATTCTCTGTACCGGTTCCTCACTCTCTCTTTTTTCTTTCCCATTTTATGCCCACATACAAACTCTCACAGACTCTCACATATTTCTCACTCAAAGGCCAATAGTCTGGCAAATGTTTTCGATATGACAGAAGAAGTAGTTTAGCTAAACCTGCCAAACTGAACAGTTTGCTCAAATTCATGTGTAGTTACTGATGCTTGGCAATGCAGAGCCGGGAATCCCAGAGGGTTAAAAAAGCCAATATCTGTTAATGTTTAGTGTTACACAGTTAATTATTATTGTCCCTGTAAAATCTTCCCTTAAGATGACAATATCTGTAATACATGTCTATGTGGGGACATTTTGTTTTGGAAAACAGCTTATAAATAACACTAAATCATGTTTTTTTGAAAATTCAAAAGTGCAGGAAGTTTTGATGGGTAAGTTTTTAGGGGATGGTATGTACAGTTTGTACAGTATAAAAATCATTATGTCTTTGGAAAGTCCCAAAACATGAAAACACAATGTTTGTGCGCGCGTGTGTATGTGAGTGTGGGGAACTACATTGTGAACTATGTTGGGTTTATTGTAAAAGTTTGAATGCATGTCAAAGCACAACTTTATGGACTGTTTAGACTGATAGATTGGCTTAATGGCTGAACATTTAGGGTTGTAAACATGGTTATTAGATTATATTCTTAAATGTGTAGCAATAAAAATGTACAGTATTATGAAAAATGCCTGTCTATTCAGCATTGCCATTGTGCATTTGAATAAAATTTCAGATTATGCCGATTATCAAGCTTCTTATATTCTTTCAAGCATTTGACTTGTAATCCTGCCCGAATCATACACTGTTTCTTGGTTGGCCGACTGAGCCTGGCTTCTCCCAAGTTTTTTTTCTCCATTTTGTCTCCTAATGGAGTTCTGGTTGCACTGTCCTGTCGCCTAGGCTTTTGGCTTGCATAGGGGACATTTAATATTCATGTAATGAACTGCCTTACTTAAGGTGGCCATGGATGCAGTTTTCTTCTAGAAACAAACTTGTTGTATTTTATTTTTAAGTTATCACTGTGAAGCTGCTTTGATACAATCTGTATTGTAAAAAGCGCTATATAAATAAAGGTGACTTGACATTTGACAAAATACAACAACAACAACATATTGTGCATGAACGTCTGATATCATATATTTTTGGAGAGAAATTAATACTTTTATGCTTTTAAGCTTGAATTAAATTAGTCAAAAGTGATGTTACAAAAATATTTCTTTTTAAATAAATGCTGTTCATTTGAGCTTTACAATCAAAGAATCTTGAAACAAATTTATCACGTTTTCAACATTGATGATCAACGCATTCTCACCCCAAGGCGTCACCTTTGACCATGCTTCAATATTTGACGTTTTAGGCGCCCTTTAGCGTCACTTACATGACGCGATCCTACGGCGTCATTTAACTGACGCTAAAGGAAAGCGTCAGTTAGAGGACGCGGTTAGGTTTAGGTGTGGGGTGGGGGTAGGGTACACGCGATCCTAGGGCGTCATCAAACTGACGCTAAAGGACGCCTAAAGCGTCAGATATTGAAGCATGTCCGAATGCTTCCCAAGGCGTCAGTTAAGTGACGCCTTAATAAAGAAATGTTTTTGAAGCAAATCATCATGTTAGAGTGATGTGACATTGAAGATGAGTAATGATGCATCATTGAAATAAATTACATTTTAATAAACTGCTTTCACTGTGATTTTGATTAAAGAAATGAAGCCTTTGAAAGCATAAAATACTTCTTTCAAGAAAGTCTTGAACTGCATCTTGTCCAGAAGGACAAATGAAGGGGAAAAAAACGACACTGCAGATGAAATAATTGCGGTGGACAGGAGATTTAACAAAATTAATTTATTTGAAAGCATTCTTGGCAAACATTTCCAGTCACACAAAGTTTGATACATATAAAATGTCCTAAAAATACAGATATAGCTTGCATGAAATCTCATGTATGAGACTCACAATCGCTACAGAGAGACAGTACAGTAAAACATACACAACATATCAGGGTTTAATCATTTACAATATCTGTTTAAAAAAACACTGTCGCAGTAGTTGATTTAGTGAAGTCTCTTTCTGTGTTCAGTGTTGCTCAGTGCAGCGATAAGGTCATCATTTTCTGTAAAGCAGGAAAACGAAAGCAGATTAAGAAAAGATTTTAAAGAAGAACTGCACAACTTCTGATAAATGCCAGATTCCACTTAAGAGATATCACAGATCTAAGAGAGCAGAAGTAAATCTTGAGAAGGGACATGCAGTGGGAGTTGTTAGTACCATGTGTTCCTACAGAGGACTTTTTTTCTTCTTGTCCAGGTGTGAGATGATTTTTCTAATCCAGCCATTTTTCTCTGGTGGGGCGCACAGTTTCCTGCCCTTTTTTGTGATGAATCTATGGGAACGTATGGAAAACATGCATTAATACGAATACGATCCTAGTATATCAATGAAGCCAATCGGGAATCAACTGATACTTACATGGTAGCTTCAATGGGACATCCGCTGTCTATGGATTGATGAAAGTAGGATGCAACAACTTGCATTGGGATACGAGTGTCCTTGGTGGATAGACAGCAGTCCATAGCATTGTCTGAAAATGCTGAGAATGAAAACATGCCATTAGTAATGCTCGTCAGTGGAAATCCCCCCTCCTGTGTATCTGACCTCAAGCAAGAACAAAACTGGGTCTGTTTCTGGACTTACAGGAACTTGCTCCCACAGTTATATAACTGAGTCTTTGTGAAGAACAAGTCAAGAGAGAAAAAGCCAAGAATTGCTCTTTAGCAATGGCTGTAAATCTAAAGCTGCAGACATTCGTTAATTCTGCAGGATGCTTCTGAGAAGCTGCAAGTGTGTGCGCCATGGGAGTGAGTGTTTCAATGTTTCAGTTTCAGTCTTACCTTCTGTGTTTCCCCAGAGGACTGCAGAAATTACCAGGAGAGCTACTGTTGAAGTCTGCATTCTTGTCTTTGATTTTGATCTCTGCATGAGCATCAGAAAATTGTGCACAGGTGTGACATGCAGGTATCAGGTGCATGTATTTATACACCAAAAAATGAACTCACTTTCACTTTCACACTAAGACTTACCGCACCTGCTCCACCCCTACTCGTAAATCCAGCTGTTTTATTTGGCTTCACCATTCCCACGTTTCTTGGCTGTTTGTCCCCCCTCTCAATTCCAGTACAGACTTCTCTGCAGGGGTGCGTGACCTGATCATTAATTTAGCAGCTTATAAACAAGGACACAAGTCTTACTTAACTGAACTCTCATGCAGTGAAATATTTCATTGTTGCTTTTATGCTCATAGCTTTCGTTTTCTCATTCATAATGATTTAGTTTAGACGATTGGGGAATTGAGACCACCAGTGAAACATTGTCAGTTGCATTTATTTATAATTTAATACCGTTTTATTAAAAGTTACATTTTTAGCAGGAATTCAGAACGTGATTTGGAAAATGAATTTGATTTTTTAGGATGTGTATATTAATGTTATTAATATAAATATACATCACTAATGCATTTATTAAATATCTTTTTCATTTGACATTTTATACTATATTATTATTATTATTTTTTTATTTCACTCCCAACTTTTCAGTTGCCTCAGACTTTTGGACCCACTGTATTTCCTATAAAAAATTCCTATATTTCACAAAATGCAGTTCAAACCCGGATAGAAACTGATGGGTTTGGGTGAATGAATTTCCTGGGAAATGTTTTTAGAGGAGACAGACTAATAAAAGATGATGCACATAATCTAGGTCTTTCAAAAACCTTCTGTACAACAAAGAGGCATTTAACGTGATCTAGACATGTCATTATCTAGAAATGAATAGTTTGAATGCCTTTTGAAATTGGCAAGGATCCGAGGGTGTGTGATTTTCCGTGAAGCAACAACGCCAAGAGCAACACTACTGTAAAGAAACTAAAGGGATATGTGCGCCCACAATGAATGACCTGTCCTGAGCTGAACTGCAAAATGCAAGCTTCATTTTCAAAAGCACAGCCCTCCAACCGTTTAACTTAGTTTCGTTTTTTATGAATACATAGCGTTCAATTTCTCCATTCTGATTTACTGCTTTCCAAAATCAACAGTCAGTGCATGCCAATAATCTGTCCATTTCAGGTTAGAAAGAAAAAAAAAACTTGCTATGAAGTTTAAACATATTGCAAAGTATACAGATTTTATTCTGCACACCCTTAATAAAAAATACTGCAGTACCATGGTACAGTAATGTGTCATCATATCTTCCTCATGTTTTTGTACATTTTCTTTAATCATGTTAAATGATAAAATGGAAATATAGAAATCACTTAGTTTTTGCATCCAATTTAAAAATATTTGCACCAACTTTTTTTTTATTTTTGCACTTTTTTCATCAAATCATGTGTTATTTTGCAATTGTATCTTATTATAAACAAGCCAAGAATGGGAACCTTTGCTTTTATTCTGTTCAAGAGCTTTGCATTGCACGTGGCTTCTCCCACGCTTTCTCTATATTACACATACATGGAAAATGCATGTTACGTTATAGATAATGAACATAAGTAGCCTAATTAATTAATAAATATGGGCTATATTATGCACGCAGTCAGGCAAGACACATGGCTTCTCCCACGCTTTCTCTATACTACTTTAGGATAAAAGCGTCTGCTAAATGAATATATGTATATGTAAATGAAACATGAGAGTAAAAAGGGGGAGGGGGGGTGGGCTGGTCTTGGGCACTCATCCAGCTATACAGTATGTAGGCTATGACATAACAAAAGTATGTTCACTAAGAGGAAAGTCCCTCAGTGGTTTCTCAGTTGAGTATTCAACATGAAGTTGTGTTTGGATGTGATATAATGTTGGAGTCCAAGCAAACTTTCCAGTAAGTCAACTGCAATAAACCCCACAAACCACAAAGGTTCACAAGAAAAACCCTCTTGCTCTTACTGAGAAAGCCTTGGACACATGGAATATAGATTTTGAATTATTTTACTGTGCGAAAAGAAAGAGAGCGCAGAGTGATATGAATGCCAGAGAGTTGAGCACTAATAATTGTAATATACAGTATATATAGTATACTGTAGTCATATTCTAACATAAAATTATAATATAATATATTATTATAATATATTATATTATATTATATACGTTTACATTACAATGTATACGTTTACAATACGTTTATATTATATTATTATTATAACACTTAACACTTTTGTTTTTGCCCCCATTCTTCATGAGCAGAACTCACAGATCTACGACTTTTTCTTTGTGTAAGGCCTTTTTTTCTCAAATATTGTTCAGAAATCTGTTTAAATCGGTGTTAGTGAGCACATCTCCTTTGCCGAGATAATCCATCCACCTCATAGGTGTGGCATAACAAGATGCTGATTAGACATGATTATTATGATTATTGCATGTGTGCCACAATAAATGACCTCTTTAAAATGTGAAATTTTACTGTATTGGGGGTCCGAAAACCAGTCAGTATCTGCCACACGCAGTGCAACTCATCTCCTTCGCATAGAGTTGATCAGGTTGTTGATTGTGGCCTGTGGAATATTGGTCCAATCCTCTTCAATGGCTGTGCGAAGTTGCTAGATATTCTGTATATACTGTAGTTGCTGGATTCTGTATTCTGTATATAAATATATCTGTATTCTGTAGAATAGAGAATACAATATAAAATATATATTTTTCTGTATATGCTGGATTCTGTATATTCTGTATATATTTTGTATATAAATAAGTTGCTGGATATTGGCAGGACCTGCAAAACTGTTGTATACGCCTATCCAGAGCATCTTAAACATGCTCAATGGGTGACATATCCGATGAGTATGCTGGCCATGCAAGAACTGGGATGATCAGATCAGATCCTTACAACATAGGGCTGTGCATTATCAAGCTGCAACATGGGGTAATGGTCGTGGATGATGGCACAACAATGGGCCTCAGGATCTCGTCATGGTATCTCTGTGCATTCAAAATACCATACCATATAACATACTCCTGCCCAGACCATAACCACACCGCCACCATTGGCCACTCGATCCACAACATTGACATCAGCTCACCCACACAAGGCTATCTGCCCTGTCCAGTGAAAACCGTGATTCATTCGTAAAGAGCCATCAAATACCATCAAATGTGAGCATTTGCCCACTGCAGAACTGCAGTCAGGTCGAGACCCCGGCGATGAGGACGGTGAGCATGCAGATGAGCTTCCCTGAGATGGTTTCTGACAGTTTGTACAGAAATTGTTTGGTTATGCAAACCGATTGTTGCAGCAGCTGTCCGGGTGGCTGGTCTCAGGCGATCTTGGAGGTGAAGATGCTGGATGTGGAGGTCCTGGGCTGGTGTGATAACACGTGGTCTGAGGACGTGAGGCCAATTGGATGTATTGACAAATTCTCTGAAACGCTTTTGGAGACGGCTTATGATGGTATTATCATCATGGACAATAGCTCTGATGGACATTCCAGCAGTCAGCATGCCAATTGCATGCTCCCTCAAAACTTGTGACATCTGTGGCATTGTATTGCCAGCAGCCACTGGCCAGCAGCCAGCAGCCATATCACCCTGTAGCCCAAGACTGGTTGCCCATTAAAGCTAAGCAGGGCTGAGCCTGGTTAGTACCTGGATGGGAGACCTTCTGAGAAAGCCAGGTTGCTGCTGTTAGAGGTGTTAGTGAGGCCAGCAGGGGGTGCTCACCCTGTGGTCTGTGTGGGTCCTAACGCCCCAAGTGATGGGGACACTATGCTGTCAAAAAGAGCACCGTCCTTCGGATGAGACGTTAAACCGAGGTCTTGACTCTCTGTGGTCACAAAAAATCCCAGGATGTCTTTCGAAAGAGTAGGGGTGTAACCCCGGCATCCTGGCCAAATTTGCCTAGTAGCCTCTGTCCATCATGGCCTCCTAATCATCCCCATATACACCAATTGGCTTCATCACTGTCTCCTCTCCACCAGTAAGCTGGTGTGTGGTGAGCGTTCTGGCGCAATATGGCTGCCGTCGCATCATCCAGGTGGATGCTGCACATTGGTGGTGGTTGAGGAGATCCCCCCCTTCTATGTGAAGCGCTTTGAGTGTCCAGAAAAGCGCTATATAAATGTAACGAATTATTATTATTATTATTATTATTATTATTATTGTTTAATGAAACTGCATACTTTGGCCTTTTATTGTGGCAAGGAAAGAAAATGAGGACAGAGGAATCGAATGATGGGGTGTTTCTCATTTCTTATTTGTGCATCCTCATTTCCTTTCCTCGCTTCCTTCACTTGCGTCCTACAGGGGGTGGAGCTGAGAAGTGAGGAAAGGAAACGAGGACAGAGGAATCGAAAAAAAAGCTTTTTTATATTGTAATGCTTCACTCAAGCGTCACTCCACAGTGTCATCAGCAGCGTTAAAAGGATCTGCCCTTATCAGTGTTGGGTGTAACTAATTACTAAGTAATTAGTAACTAATTACTAATTACTGTAACTAATTACTAAGTAATTAGTTACTGTAATTTAACTACTTTTCCCTTGAAAATGTAAAGTAAGGGATTACTCTTAATTTATCTGTAATTTAATTACAGTTACTTCTGATGTAATTGAGGTAAATACTGTGTATCAATCCGATCTCACAGCGATTCGTATGCATTTTATGAGGTGTCTAAATATTACGATCGCACTTGTACAAATTTGTATGAATTATTGTACAAACCGAATTCCATAAAAGTTGGGACACTGTACAAATTGTGAATAAAAACAGAATGCAATGATGTGGAAGTTTCAAATTTCAATATTATATTTAGAATACAACATAGATGACATATCAAATGTTTAAACTGAGAAAATGCATAATTTTAAGGGAAACATAAGTTGATTTTAAATTTCATGGCATCAACACATCTCAAAAAAGTTGGGACAAGGCCATTTTTACCACTGTGTGGCATCCCCTCTTCTTTTATTAACAGTCTGCAAACGTCTGGGGACTGAGGAGACAAGTTGCTCAAGTTTAGGATTAGGAATGTTGTCCCATTCTTGTCTAATAAAGGCTTCTAGCTGCTCAACTGTCTTAGGTCTTCTTTGTTGCATCTTCCTCTTTATGATGCGCCAAATGTTTTCTATGGGTGAAAGATCTGGACTGCAGGCTGGCCATTTCAGTACCCGGATCCTTCTTCTACGCAGCCATGATGTTGTAATTGATGCAGTATGTGGTTTGGCATTGTCTTGTTGGAAAATACAAGGTCTTCCCTGAAAGAGACGATGTCTGGATGGGAGCATATGTTGTTCTAGAACTTGGATATACCTTTCAGCATTGATGGTGCCTTTCCAGATGTGTAAGCTGCCCATGCCACACGCACTCATGCAACCCCATACCATCAAAGATGCAGGCTTCTGAACTGAGCGCTGATAACAACTTGATAACATCCTTGTCCTCTTTAGTCCGGATGACATGGCGTCCCAGTTTTCCAAAAAGAACTTCAAATTTTGATTCGTCTGACCACAGAACAGTTTTCCACTTTGCTAGAGTCCACTTTAAATGAGCCTTGGCCCAGAGAAAACGCCTGCGCTTCTGGTTCCCGTTTAGATATGGCTTCTTTTTTGACCTATAGAGTTTTAGCCGGCAACGGTGAATGGCACGGTGGATTGTGTTCACTGACAATGTTTTCTGGAAGTATTCTTGAGCCCATGTTGTGATTTCCATTACAGTAGCATTCCTGTGTGTGATGCAGTGCCGTCTAAGGGCCCGAAGATCACGGGCATTCAGTATGGTTTTCCGGCCTTGACCCTTACGCACAGAGATTGTTCCAGATTCTCTGAATCTTTGGATCATATTATGCACTGTAGATGATGATAACTTCAAACTCTTTGCAATTTTTTCTCTGAGAAACTCCTTTCTGATATTGCTCCACTATTTTTTGCCTCAGCATTGGGGGAATTGGTGATCCTCTGCCCATCTCGACTTCTGAGAGACACTGCCACTCTGAGAGGCTCTTTTTATACCCAATCATGTTGCCAATTGACCTAATAAGTTGCAAATTGGTCCTCCAGCTGTTCCTTATATGTACATTTAACTTTTCTGGCCTCTTATTGCTAAAACAATAGTGGGTTTAACATCAAAATGTATTGTCTGATGCTAAAAAGTATGTTTTTATAAATGTAACCTTCTCCACCTTGGTCTGTTTAAGGATAATTCATGCAATTCTATAGTATTTATTTGAAAGAATTCAAACAGATTCATGTCTATCCTTGTACTATTCAGCTGGTTGAGATTGACATGGGATTTTAAAAGTAATTATAGTAATTCAAAGTAATTAAATACTTTTTAGAGAGAGTAATTAGTACAGTAATCTAATTACACTGTTGAAGATGTAATTAGTAACTAGTAATTAATTACTTTTTTAGAGTAACATACCCAACACTGGCCTTTATGTTGTTGAAGTTTGGTTATTTAATAAATTCATTATAAATAACAATAAAGATAGGTTATACTGTTGAAATATGTGAGATGTGTGGTTTTTACAAACTCCAAAGGTAAAGTATAAATTAAAATGATTGTGATTGTCACGTTTAGTCAATAAAACACTTCCGCAAAGAAAGCACAACGTGCATCCTCTCGCTCATAGCTCCTCGAAGCCTCCTCACTCCTCGATCCTCGCGGTGCAATTAAGAGAATTGAGACATCCTTCAAGATGGCTGAGCTCAATCGGTTTCCGAGTCATAGGATGGAGGACGAACGGAGGATCGAGGAGACGAGGAGGGATATTGAGAAGCACCCTGGGCATGGAACAAACAACACCCGACAAGGACACACGGCAAACATGAGGGCTAAGGATGAAACAAGGGACACCTTTAAACCATTAACCAATGACAACGTGACACAACAGACAAGGGACCACAAGGCAGGATCACATGACTAAAACATGGGATCACATGATAGAACCCATCAGGAACAAGAAACAAACACCCAAAACGTGACACATGAATAAAACAATTGACTCCAAGCACAACTATGCAATATGTTTACAAAATCATTAAGATGTCAATTTTCTTATATATTATACTATGTACAATATTCTTATATATTCTCTCATTGATGGATTCAGGGTTAATCTTGATGCTCCTTGATCTAAGCGCTGCTTTTGACACAGTCTGCCATGAACTGCTTATTTCTCGGCTTTCTGATATTGGTGTCACTGGTTCCGCTCTTTCCTGGCTTATTTCCTATATCACTGACAGAAAGTATTATATCACCATACAAGGTCATAATTCTGCCACCAATTTACTTACACCGGGTGTTCCTCAAGGTTCGGTTCTTGGTCCACTTTTGTTCATCATCTATATACACCCACTTGGTAACATCATACGCAGGCATGGACTTCAATTCCATTGCTATGCAGATGACATCCAAATTTACTTCACCACCAGCTCCGATAGACCATCCCTGCCTGACTCACTCACTGCATGCATCAGGGACATCAAGCATTGGATGTCCCTTAACTTCCTCAAATTAAATGATAATAAAACTGAGATATTAGTGATTGGCTCTCCAGCCTCAGTCAAAAGGATGGACCAGTCCTTCTATATTGATGGTTTCCATATTAAGCCTTCATCACTGACCCGTAACCTCTGTGTCTTATTTGACTCAACTCTATCTTTTGGCTCTCATATTTCTTCCATTGTTAAAAACTCTTTCTTTCATCTTCGAAATATTGCTCGTCTAAGACCATCTCTCACTTTAGCTGACGCCGAACTCTTAATTCATGCATTAATCACATCACGTCTGGATTATTGCAATGCTTTATTTATTGGCCTTCCCAAAAAACTTATTGCAAGATTACAGCACGTCCAAAACTCAGCAGCAATAGTGCTCACCTCCACCAGGCGTTCTGCTCACATTACTCCGGTGCTTCATGGCCTTCACTGGATACCCGTTGCATCTCGTATCCACTTTAAGGTATTGCTTTTAACATATAAGGCATTAAACGGTCTTGCATCCCCACATTTGTCTGATCTACTTTTCACCTACCGTCCTGCACGCTCTCTCAGATCAACTGAACTTGGTTTATTGTCCATCCCTCGCTTTTGATTATCTACAGTAGGTGGAAGGTCGTTTAGTGTAAATGCGCCAACATTATGGAATTCACTGCCCCTTTCACTTCGAAATATTTCATCAGTGACTGCTTTCAAGACACAGCTAAAAACATATCTATTCAACATGTACTTCGTTTAAATGTGATTATATGTATCCTTTGTGACTGTAAGTTGTGTGTCAGTGTTTAAATGTATTATAAATGTACCATGTAAAGCGACCTTGAGCTTTGGAAAGGCGCTATATAAATAAAACCTCTTCTTCTTCTTATAGGCAGACATTACTTTTGGCCACTACATCTGCACAAAATAGCTATAAATATTGCTGGAAACAGCCAAAATGTTAAAACCATTATATTTCATGCTTAAACCATAATAAGAGACTTTAGAAATAATATGATTATTAAGATGTCAATGAACAGTAAAACAGTTTAGATTCTGTTGGGGCTTTCCTTGTGGTTGCTATGGTGCTCTAAAGCTATATTGAAGATGTTAAGCTCTTGGAGCAATAATTTACTATATTTACAAGTCTAAAACTGCATAAAGCAAGTCATAACTGCAATGCATTTTTGATTTTTGAAATCTAGGTCAGATCATATGCTTCAATTGTAGGTGTTTTCTTAACATTCTTCATGCCCTGTAATCTAAGTCATTTAAGTCAATCAACTTGGAGTATTAAGCATCAGTTTTACCAATTAATCGAAAATTATTATCTTCTGATGTTTTTGAATGCTAAACATAGCAAAAGCAGAAACAAGATAGGTAATGTTTCCCATCAGCAAGATTACCTGAAATTGCTGAAGGGGAAGCAAGTCTGATCAAGTTGTCTCAGTCATGTGGTTTCCAGGAAACTATGGGAGAGTGCAAGCTCACTTTTTTATTGCTCCTTGGTCCGGGAAGCATGTTGATTGTGTATATGGGCCCCTATAACAAGAAAAGATAATCAACAAATAAGCAAACTGACAAAACCACAAATTCACATGCACACAAATAGCCCACACAATTACCCCAGCCCTTAACTTTTGATGTACAGACCCTGTTCAAACTGTATTTGGACATAGACATTATAAGAAACTAGTGCAGTGCCCATGAAAAATCTGTTTTTGTTTGTGTTTTTAGTAATTGTTGGTTTGGTGTGTTTGAGTGCTACAATTACACAGCAAAATTTTAAGTGACATGTGCATGACTTAATGTTTAGCTGACATAGTGTTTATGTCATAATGTTTATTTTTAAACCACAAAAAGTTTAGACAGACAGACAGACGTCCCTGTAATTTATAGATAGACTAGTTATCTATCTATAAAATAAAGGAACATCTGTTTAGACAGACAGACAAATGTTCCTGTAATTTATAGATAGTTATCTATGTATAAATTAAAGGAACATCTGTCTGTCTGAACTTTTTGTGGTATATCGCAAAAAAGGTTTGAAGAGGTTCAATATAGAACCCTAGGGTTCTTTACTCAATTTTAAGGAACCCTTATGCCAAAAAAGGTTAAGGAAAAAATAATTGCATAATGCATTTAATGTTTAACGGGTTATTTAATGTTTTTATACAGATAAAGTATGTTTACAAGCTGTTTAACTTATAAAATGTAATTAAAATAAGAAAATAATTAAAATAAAATGTATTAGCCTAATTAAAACTAGATGACTAAAATGATCACATGATGGAAACCCCTAAAAGGTTAGCTACTCGAAGCATCTGACAGAAACCTTTACGTTTTTATATAACCTTTTAAGAGTGTATACATAAAATCCCACTATGTATGAAATGTGCAACTCTTTTGGAGGTTTTTACGTGGATGAACTAAGGAAATCCTCTGCATTTTGAACTGGAACTCCCTCCTCGCCTTGAAATTCACTCCCTGAACAATAGACGAAACCAGCCTAAAGTGGCTTGCTGGTTCTCCCAGTCTAGTCAGACTTACTAGACTGTTGGTTGATTTTAGAAATAGCCTCCGAGCATTATTGCTTACTCTGGAGTGACATCATGTGGTCACTAACTAGTACTAAACTAGAAATACGGAAAAGACACTTCCTTGTCAAGGACGTTCATTGAATTGTGTGTTTCCCTCCATAGGGTTTCTAGGCACACCTAAATCCTGAAGTTCACTGAAATTATTCAGTAATTCAGTTAAAAAAAATTCGAGATAAGTAAATAATAAAAGGCTGACTAAAATAGAGCTCGATTCATAACGGGAGAACCAATTCCATCCACAGTGTGTAATAAACTACATTTTTGTTTCGTTTTGTAATGGAAAGTACCCACGGGTGCTGACCTGAGATCAGTATTTGCGCTCTTGTCTCGCCTGTTGTGTCGGTTGTACGCGACTATTAAATCTGACTCCAGACCAGATCAACCGAAGTTTTAAAAACGCGCACGAGCTCATGATTCAATCGTTGCGCCGCGCGGTGCATTCTGGTAGTAGTTGAAAGATTCAAGATGGCGGCGAGCAGGAGACTACACAAGGTAGACGTCTAAACCTCATACTTTTTACATCACATATAAAGAGTAACCACATACGACGACGCGATAGGGGTTTAAACATGAAGTTTAACTCGCCCAAAATGCGATTCGCTGGCTCGTTGTGGCTTGATCGACGTTGGTACGAGCGGTTCTCTCACTCGATGACTCGGCTCGCTTAGCGTTTCCAAACATGAAGGAGGAAAAGCGCCGGTGGAGGCCGCGGGACTATAGAACGGGGTTTTGGGGTCGAGTTTGGAGAGACAACGGGTCAAAGTGCCGTTAGAGTAGGATTCAGTGTCTTAACAAGTCCTTTCGTTTATTGACGCCAAGTAAATGACTGCAATAAAATGTATAGGATTCCAATGCGATGATTTACGTTAGAATAGATTTGATTGATTGAAACAAATATGAATACAATAACTTTAAATTAAACGGCTGTTATAACAACTTATGGGTCATTTTAACCGAATCTTCATGTTTTAGACCCACTGCAGTGACGTTAGAGATGACTCAAAGGGACCAAACCAGCAACATCTGACAAATTTAGGCTGAAATCGACGCTCTTTTTCCGTTTAAACCTTAAAATAGCACACATATTTAGACTATTTCTTTTAAAATGCGTTTTAGTGTTTTGGGTGGTAAGCTGCAGTAACGCCCTTCATTTAAAACGAAACAGTAACCGACTAAACAACAAGCTTTCGCTTTATGAACTTCCGTCTTGTCTAAATCACTTCATTCCAAACAAGTGAATAACCTGTTTTTAACCTCCTAGGTGTTTCTGTCCAATATTTTTCCGAGGTAAAACTATCTGAAATGGTCGTATATTTGAGGTTTTAGAGTGTTTATGTACAGCTGGCAGACTTTTTGTCACAATGATCATCTTAGCGAGTTTACTTCCTTATTAGATAAGATGTAAATGGCAGTCCGCTCTCAGTGGTGATGGTAGGAAATGGGTAATCTTCACAGGGCAGTAAAACACTCTATAGTACGTGTTTTTCAACATGAAAATGTTGATGTTTTATTTAATACTGTATGGACTTGTGAGACTAGGGCTGCAACAACCTATTGATAATGAAAATAATAATCAATAACGAATTTAAAATATATTAATCACTTCTGAGTGTAAACAAAACGCCGCAAGTCACGTCACTTTACAGGAGTGAATAGCTTTTCTATTGACAAAACACAAGGCTTAGCTGCTGTGGGGAACCAAGTTGTATAAAACACGAAGACTGCTTTATATTATGGGTTTCCAACAACATTGGGCAGAATGTGGAATAATTACGTTTGTAATATAATAAGTATGTGTATTGTGTATGCATTATTTATAATTGTAAAATACTTGATTCTGATTGGTCAATAGCTGTGCTTTTATTCATGATAAAACACTGCTATAACCGCTTTACCCGACGGTTCTATGTATCACTGCGCAACAATGCAGTTTGTTGTTATTATTTGAGCTTTATTACACATTGGAACCTTGTTGCTGTTCATGGTCAGGGACTATTTATTTATTTTTTTTAGCGGAAGTAAGGCTTTTAATGATATTACTTCATGAAAGTTTCACTACTACATATTTTTTTACTTTAATATTTTTTATTGTGTGGTAACCGTTTTATAAAAGCAATAAGGTACTCGAGTAGTAACGGTTGAAGGGCGTTGTTAGGCACGACGCGAAGCGGAGTAACCCCTTCAGCCGTTACTTATTCACGATACACCGCTTTCCTCGATTGCTTGCATATATTCACACACAGAAATAACCTTTTTAATCCGATTAGTCAGATGAATCATTGAGAGATTAATAGATTTTAAATGTAATAATTAGTTGAAGCCCTATGTGGAAGTGAATAGACATCTTTGAAAGCATATGTTAGAGCAATAGTTTTCAGATATAATGTTACTTCAAACATTTAAGGTGTGGTTTGTTGTTGTTGTATTAATGCACACTCAGTTCGGGTCAGTTATTTACAGTAAGCTGCAGAGGAAGGGGTAATTTCTCCAACTCATTAGGTCAAGACCTGACTCAGGTTACACTTGGTGTCTTGACCATAATATAAGCAGTTGGTCAATGTTGTAAACTCAACTATAACTACTAATTCATTTATTTGCACTTAATTAATGGTGATTGAGTTCTAAAGAAAGGTTGTTTAATCGGAAACCCGTCCGTCCATCTCAGATTTTCTATATGTCTGCTCCACAAGCAAAAGTTGTAATAACCCACTTGTAGTATCTAACACATCCTTGTTTACAACCCTTGTTTTCATCAGGAGCTTGAAGAAATCCGCAAATCTGGAATGAAAAACTTCCGTAACATTCAAGTTGATGAATCAAACATATTGACATGGCAAGGCCTCATTGTTCCAGTAAGTTAATAATTGGTGTTCATATTTCATCATTCTTGCTTGAATTGTATTTACATGTTATTTACCTATGCATAGTCAAGACAAGAAATTGTTATAAGACTGCATTAGGATTTGGAAACACAAATCTTGAAACATATTTGCATGTAAAATGCTTTATATGTGCTAAAACAGATGCCCAAACTATGGTCTGTGGGCCAGAGATGGCTGACCTTTTATGACTTTTGATATATGAAGTATGGGGGGAAATGTGGCATTTAAGCACATCTTATTTTCTAATTTATGTCTTTTATTTTTGCATTGAAATGTAGAGAATATAAGTTAATTACATTTTTTTTTTTATGTAAATTTTTATATATTTTTGTTGGATATAAATCAACATGTACTTTTTCAGCAATTAGTTTAGATTTTTTCACTTTGTAGTATAAAGCTTGGGCATCACTGTTTTAAAACATTGCTTAGTTTCAGTAAGTTCATTGTTGAACAGATTTCAAATGCTAGACTGCATTTAGACCTGGAAGATATCGGTGCTTTTCATAATGCAATCAGCCATATCTGATCTTATTCTACACGTATTCAGCCTTCTGTCCCGTTGTCAACATCCATATATACATTATAGGCTGAGCTGTGCTCATCTCATTTATCTTATTCTCCCACAGGACAATCCTCCATATGATAAAGGGGCGTTCAGGATCGAGATCATCTTCCCTGCAGAGTACCCATTCAAACCACCGAAGATCACGTTCAAAACGAAGATCTACCACCCCAACATTGACGAGAAGGGACAGGTCTGCCTGCCTGTTATTAGTGCAGAGAACTGGAAACCAGCCACCAAAACTGACCAAGGTGAGATGCGCTGCAATATTCCTGAAACCGCCACATGAGTCACTGCTAAAGCTCTCATTTTATTATGTAGAAAACATGAACAAATAGAAGTCGTTGTGATGTTGTTTGTATTCATATCTGTTTAAATAGTAGGCAACACCCTTAATTTCTTTTCAACTCATATTTACTACCCAAACATTACATGGATAACCCTTTTTTTTTTTTAATCCTGGTTTGTTTTATGAAGAAGGGCAGGCTATGTAGTTTTCTCAGACTAAATTATAGAGATGATTTATTAGTACTGTAAAAAATAAGAATGTATATATTTTAGCAGAAATAATCTTGATATACACTTCCGTTCAAAAATGTTGGGTCAATAAGATTTGAGAAATTATTTAGATAAATAATTACTTTAAATCAGCAAGGACTCGTTAAATTGATCAAAAGTAGCGGTTACAACATTTATAATGTCACAAGAATTCTATTCCAAATAAATGCTGTTCTTTTCAACTTCATTCATCAGGGAATCCTGAAAAAACAGCATGATGTTTTCAACATTGATAATAATAAGAAATGTTTCTTGAGCAGCAAATCAGCATATTAGAATGATTTCTGGAGGATCATGTGACACTGAAGACTGGAGTAATGATGCTGAAAATTCAGCTTTGCATCACAGTGTTAAATTACATTTTAAAATATTTAAAAATAGAAAAGTGTTATTTTAAATTGCAATAATATTTCACAATATTACAATTTTTTCTTTCAAACAAATAAATTCATCCTTGGTCTGACCCCATCTTACAGACCCTTTGAACGGTAGTGTATGTGATTGTATTGAATCTGCTAGTCTTGAAGTTGTTAGTTATTGCAGCTTTGTAGATGATGACAAGTTTCTCCAGGAACAGATGCGTTCAAACGATCTTTCAACATGCATGTGATCGTTTTACTGCATTCATGTAATGTCACGCATTTCTTCAGAAAACTAGATTACTCTCACCAAGTTGAAATAATGCAGTACTAAATCCCTAGTTTATAAAGTTGTTTTGGGGGTTTAATGGGATTTAACTCAGTTTTGTATTGTGGGTGTATTGATTACATTAGTACACTGTAAACCCAGAAAAGTTAGCAGAACTCAAAAAAATGTGAGAACATGTTAAATCAATTTTAAGTTAAATTCAAAGTTTAAGTTTACATATATTTGGATTGCTCTTATTTAAAAATGTTCGAGTAAGCTAATTCATACATTTAACTTAAATTATCATGTAATCTCAACTTGGCTAGCTTTAAGTAGCTAATTCAGTGAATGCTAACTGTACGTTCACACCGCCACTGACTTGAGCGGCAAAGAAGCTCTGGCTGCCCTGTCAAGGACGCTTGTCAAAAAGTACGGGGAAGCTTGTTGACATTTGGATGCTCAGATATTGCAGGAAGAAAATAAGTGTCACGACATGAAATGTAATAAACAGAAAAAAACAAGCAATAGAAACCTTTTATAATGACAGCATTTTTATAACCGTTTTGGTCGCATTTGGTCGGGGGAAAAAAAAAGAATAATTAGCTATTATTATTATTTGCATTATGCTATTATTTCCATTAGTGCAATTGGTCAAATCGTTGTCACCGTGAGCAGATGAATTGCATTCCCGCTTAAACCAAACGTTCCTAAATATTTCAAATAAACAACGTCATGTCATAAATGATAGGAAACCCAGCAACGGGCGATTAGCTTCTCCATTTTCTCGGAATGTTTTGGTAGGAACGAAAGTTTACATCGTATGTTTCTCCGGAATCGGCCAGTGTGAAGGACGTCTATATCCTGATTGGTTGCTGGCGTTTTGCCGCTGAACCGCGTCATAGCTCATTACCATAAAGTTGAGATTCTTTCAACTTTCTGATTGGCGCCCAAAACGCGACGCAGATGGTTTTGACGCTCCTTGCAGCTTAAAATGAATGACTTCCGGCTGCTTTGGAAGCTCAAGTAGGTCGCGGTGTGAACGTACAGTAACTTGCTAATTGGAAACACAATTCTGTAAGTATAGCAATACTCAAACCAAACTCATGATCCACTCGTCACCATAATGGTTACCCCCAAAAAATCCAACATTAAAAATTTCTAAATCCCCCCACTTTACATTAATCTTGCTTAAAAAAAAACACACACATTATAAAAAAACTAATTTTAGCATTTACTTACCCTTTCGAGTGTCATCCTCATGGCAAAGCATGCTGGGAATTAGAAATCCCAGCCCAGTTTCAGTTCAATTGAAGTTTGTCTAAATTAAAAGAAACAAGTTCATTAAACTCAAAACAATGAAACAATTCAGATGGCTTAAAAAGTTCTGAATACTCATAAAAGTTACCTTGATTGAACTGATTGGTTTAATTTAAGTTTACCCTACTCAAAAAAAAGTGAGTTATTTTGAGCACATGGGTTTACAGTTTCGTAGAGTACATTATGAATAATGGGCTTCTTATTTCCTGCCTAACCAGCATTCTTTCCCCTTCTTTTACAGTAATTCAGTCGCTCATTGCCCTGGTGAACGACCCACAGCCAGAACACCCTCTGAGGGCCGACCTAGCAGAAGAATACTCAAAAGACCGTAAAAAATTCTTTAAGAATGCAGAAGAGTTTACAAAGAAACACGGCGAAAAGCGGCCAGTGGACTAACAATACCAGACAAGTGTGTAGCCCCAGACCCCCCCACCCCCCTACTCCTCTGATCCTCTTCCCCTCGCTCTACTACCTTCCTCCCAATACCCGATTGCCATCCTCTATCCCTCCCTCCCGCTTTCCCTCCTTCTCCTCTCCTTTCCACGTGTCACTCTAGTCAAGCTGGAGAAGTACTGCGCAGCTGCAGCCTCCGTCTTGAAGCAGGACACCGTGAGGACATCCGAGTTTCTGGTGTTAGCTTGAGGCCCTTACTAACTTTTTACTCTGTTGTTTATTTTTTTTTTTCTTTCTGAAGTTTGAAAGCATAAATTTGTTAGAGGATAACTTAAGAGAAAGAAGTTGGAAATTGTACAGGGCGTTTCAGTTATGAATGCTGTTTGACCCTTTTGTAATGAGAAAATGAATCATTGCATTATTACACACAACTTTCAGAAATTACTTTTGGAAGTGACAGTTCATTTAAAACCAGATGGATTGTAATTTATCATGTATATTATTATTATTATTATTATGTTGTTCCCTCTTCTTACATGTGTGTTCTTTGATTTCCACAATACCAAACAAAACGGAGACATTGAGGAGGAACGGAGGTTAGCCAGCTGGAGGATTTCAGCGATTATTCATATAACCCTTTTACTTTCACTGCACTTGTTGGGTTGCACGGTATGTCTGAGGAACAGGCTACTTTCAGCCCCTTTCCAAGCCTCGAATCGGCAAAACCACTGTAGAGTCAGAAACAAAGGCTGATTTTGCTATGAAATACTTTTGTTTCACAAATGAAAAAGGAACGATGAAAACAATGCTATTTGTGTGAGTGAACGTCATTTTCCATGATGACGATCACTCATTTTAAACATCTCTCTTTTAACGTGTTTCATAGGAGTTTCTTGTATATTATTGATTATTTGGGTTTAAACAGGGAAGTGGCCCTTAGATTTACAGAGATGTACGCTACTGAAGAATATTATTCTTATTTTCTCCCAACACAGAATAAACGCAGTAGTTGACCGTGAGTTTTCTAGAACATTCTCTTTAAAGTATATTATTCAATATGTCAAGACTCAAGAGTTTAACTTTGGTTTTGACGCCACACTTTATGATGTGAAATCGACGAGGTTCTTTGGGCTTTCTTTCGTTCAAGATATTTGCTTATGCATTTGGGTGAAATCTCTTGCAGTATGCCTCAAATAAGCCCCTTGCTCTCTTCACAGTGTCATTTTCTTCTTTTTAAAGGCTTATTTTTGTGCGGACTTTAAAAACACTCCCTTTTGTGTACCAAAATAAAAGAGGAAGACCAAGCAAGGGAATCTGTTATACTGAAACATAAATTCACTTTTTTTTCTCTCGCTTCTACAGATTGGTTAGGGATTTCCTCTTAAGATCAACCAATCACAATATTTTTCTGGGATGCCCAAGCATTATGGATTTGTGTGATGAAATCAAATTCTAAAAGAGTTCAGCGATTGTTTAACCTGAATATATTAGCATTAGTAAACTATATATTGATGAAGACTACTACTTAAAGCCCGAACTGTTGCTTCAATTACAACTTGCATCTGAAATGCCATTAATGGCCTGAATTTAATATACACAGGTTATAAACATGTTAACCCTAATATGTGACAAAAGGTTGAACTCACCAAATAAAGGCTATTTTGACCTAGTTCTGCATGAGTTTCAATAGGATGGATGATTAGTGCACAAATACATACATATATATGTAATGCACAAATATATTTCTCTGGTGCCATTGGCTGGTCTAAAGTTCAGTATATAAAATATAAAGTGCCAAATTTATGTGCTTAATACAATACGGTTTTTACTTTCGACGCTAAAGCATATAATGCTTTAAAGAAATCCACAGTAAATGGTACTATGCTTTTAATTCAAGTTAATAAAAATATCATAAATACATTCATTAAAAACATTGCACCTGAAAAATACCATTGAATTTTTAAATATAAAGTAGTTGCTACATGTTATGTTGAGTTAAAATCTTCACATAGTATGTTACAGTCATAAATACAGATTGCTATTGGATTCTCTGTGATATTTGAGAGAAATTTCAGCTCAAATGAGGCAAAAGTTTTCCAATTAAAATGGCACCTTCCTATTATAAGAACTGGGCTCTTAAAGTGAATGCCTGCTTTAAAAAAACTAAAAATACAATTTAAAAAAATGTCAATCTAATAATAACTTGTGTCTTTGTTGAAATATTGGTATAATATTCTTGTTTTGGCTGTACTTTAACAGGTAGAGGCTTCAAATAGTTTAGTGTGGGCTTTGTAAGCACCACAGATACACTGAATGCTGATGTTCTGCCTTTTCCCAAACCAAGCATTCACCCTATAATATAAATAATTGATATTTTGAGGTGTGGGTCAAGATTTCCTAACAGCAGACATGCATTCGGTTTGAAATGCTCTGCTTTAAGTGTTTAAAAGTCTTTAAAGGCGCAGAGGTGGATCCCCTGTTGCCTGTAGTAGTGAAGCACCAAAGGGTCCCTCAAAGTATTCAGCTCGTGCAGTCGGTCTGCAGACTGTGAGAAGTCATCTGGTCCTTCTCCACATCCACCCTGCTGATGTTGACTTGGATATCCCGGATGCACCATAAGCTCCGCTGTAACTGGTCGATAGGAGTCGGTCGCGCCGTCATCGGACGGTGTCAGTATTAATGGGGAAGTCACAGCGTCATCCAGTGAAGCTTCCAGCGCAAAGCCCAAAGCGCGTTTCAGGTTGGGCACAGACATGTTCTTACCCATGGTGCTTAGGCCCAGGTATACATCAGGCCACCTGAGGAGTCATACAAAGGATTTAGTGGATTGTGTTTATACTGTTTGTATGCTTATATGAAGGACAAAATCGGATATTGAAGACAAAAAAAGAAATCTTGGAAAGCAGATGCTGATCTTTTACAATGTTGCCTCACAAACCTAATTCCATGGCGATGAAAGACCTCGATAGATTCAAGGGCATCTTTTTTAACCTGGGTGTTGAAGTCTTGCAGATGTGATGGGAGGAAGGTGCAGGATTTAAGACCAGGTTCTATTGGTACCCGTGTGTAGGTGACCCCAAAATCAGAGAGAACTTGGGCGAACACCTCTCGCACCTCTGAAAACAATGGGGAAGACTTAAATATTAAAAGAAGACAATGTGTCAAGGAAATGTAATATTTGTATTCAGCAAGGGAACATTAAACGGATTAAAAGTGACAGTAAAATCATTTAAAATATTACAAAAGGTTGGTGAACATTAGTGACAACTGTTTCCAACCCCAAAATAAAGATTCCAAAAGGGGAGGTTTGCAGCGATGCCATTAAAGAACCATTTTTGGTTCCTCAAAGAACTCTTCAGAGAACAGTTCTTGAAAGAATCATTTTCTTCTTAGTTATTAGAGAATTCTTTTTCTAGGTTCCATGGATGTTAAAGGTTCTTTATGGAACCATCAGTGAAAATAAAGAATGTTTATGTTTAAGAGTATAGTGTAGTTCAAATAAAACACTGACACACAAGCGGACTGATTGGCAGCCATTAGAATGTATTAAAGGAGTAGTTCACTTTAAAAAAAAAACTTTTGCTGATAATTTACTCACCCCCATGTCATCCAAGATGTCCATGTCATTCTTTCTTCAGTTGAAAAGAAATTAAGGTTTTTGCTGAAAACATTCCAGGATTTTTCTCCATATAATGCACTTTACTGGCGAAAACAATTGGTCATTTAAAAAAAAAAAAAAAGTTTAAGTTTTATAAGCTCAAATGGTCGCCTTGCTCTGTTCTGTGATGCACGTTCGTGACTGTCCTGTTTGAACTCGTTCATCAAAATGAACAAATCTTTTTCCGACAGGAGACTCACAAACGTACATCACAGAACAGAGCAGGGTGAGCATTTGAGCTTATAAAACTTAAACTTTGTTTTTTTTTTTTTTAAATGAGCGATTCGCTTGATAAGACCCTTATTCATCGTCTGGAATCTTTTAAAGCCCTTTGAACCGTTTGCACTGAAACTGTCTTTTGCACCTTGAACCGTTTGGTTACCAGTAAAGTCCATTATATGGAGAAAAATGCTGGAATGTTTTCATCAAAAACCTTAATTTCTTTACGACTGAAGAAAGAATGACTTGGACATCTTGGATGACATGGGGGTGAGTAAATTATCAGCAAAAGTTTTTTTTTAAAGTGAACTACTCCTTTAATAGGCATTGATGTTTGCCTGTAGAACAACCATTGGCTCTGCACCCCTATACCTAAACTCACTACTTCACACTTATATGCACTCTAGAAGCGTGCGTTCTGCAAAGAGGCACAAAATGGCGTTCACAGACCATTCCCTGGACTGTTCCCTGCTGGTGGATTGACTCAACCCGAGCCGCTGAGTCTTTTGTCACTTTCAAGTAACGGCTAAACTAGGTTGAACTAGGTCGATTGCTTCTATTGCTCTCCTCATTTGTAAGTCGCTTTGGATAAAAGAGTCTGGTAAATGATTAAATGTAGATGTAAGGTGAAAAGGGTTGTTCGAACCGTTACCTGGCAGCACGTGTACATGCTGATGGCCGTCCATATGGTAGGGCATGTGGCCAACCAGTTCACAAAAACGATTCACCTGGGCTCTGAGCTCCACCTCCACCTTACAAACAGACAAACAACACAGGAAAACAGGTGTTTTAAATGGTAGTGTTGTGCTTGGCTTTAAAATGGTTTCATACCTTATTTATTTAAAGAATGTATATATGGAAAATTGGCTTATCCTTGATGTTTGCAAATAAAAAGGTTGGTTGCACTTTATTTTACAGTATGTGCACTTTCAATGTACTAGAAGTATCCTTACCCACAAAAGTACTAAGTAGTCTAAGGTAACTACATGGGTTAATTTAAAGTTTAGGGCTAGGTCCAGGGTTAGTACCTAGTTAGAGGTTAGTACATTGCATGTTCATGTGAAACAGGACTGTACAATAAAGTGCTAACAACAGGTTAATTTGTAACAAAAACATACTGGAAAAATGTCCTCCACAGCCCAATAACATCTATTAAAACAAAGCTTTATTAGTAAAAGAAAAGGGTCAAAGAGAAGGTGAAAATGGTACGTAAATGATGTTAAAATATTAGGGCTGTCAAAAGATTAATCGCATCCAAAATAAAAGTTTGTGTTTACATAATATATGTGGGTGCACGGTGTATAATTATATATATATATATATATATATATATATATATACACACACACACACACACATATATATACACACACACACACACTTAATAATATTTGAGAAATATTTTCATGTATATTCTGTATATAGAATTATATCATTATATTATATATAAATATTTCATATATAAATAATATTTTTTTCTTAAATATACATGCCTGTGTGTGTATTTATATATATACAAAATAATTATACACAGTGCACCCACATATATTATGTAAACAAAAACTTTTATTTTGGATGCGATTAATCATTTGATAGCCCTAAAAAATACTATTAAAATTATAAAAATTATGAAACTATATTTATTGGTATTTATTATTTGCATTTAGGAATTCTTGTTTTTCAATAGATAAAATTTCAACAATACCACACGAGCAAGAGTGCCATTTTCCCGAATATCAGCACGATTGTGATAATAATCCAGCAAGTAATCAATATTAGGTAACTTACATTTTAGACTATTTTTTTAAAAACAGAATATTGTCTAGGAGGGGTTTTTGTCTGTTTTGGCAATAAAAATAGTCCAAATGTGTCTCTGACGGTTTTAGTTTCATATTTAAAAGTATCTTATCAGTTTTTCCATCATTTAATTTCACTATATTTAACCGTGACTCTGTGACATTTGCGGCAGTCGATATATGACCACAAGAAACAATCGTGGACTTGATTTGATTAAGCTAAATGGTTGTAAAAAAAAATAGTCAATTTTTTGACTGTCATAATGAATAAATGGTAAATATTAAACAAAGATGTGAAACTCAAATATCAAGCGTGCAAAATAGACACATTCCACTATTATTGAACAAAAATATTGCATATTACATTGATTTTACTTAAACTAAAATAAAAAGTTACATTTCACTTGGTCAGTCCTTTTAAATGCCAACAACACAAGAGTGACTCCCAAATAAACAATACCAGAGGGTTACGTTATATCTCGCACCTGTGGCTGATAAAGCCATCATCCT
The DNA here is from genome assembly GCF_988280905.1 of Pimephales promelas. Lineage (NCBI taxonomy): Eukaryota > Metazoa > Chordata > Actinopteri > Cypriniformes > Leuciscidae > Pimephales > Pimephales promelas. The sequence continues at coordinate 43,303,819 of NC_142772.1, forward strand.
GCAAGAAAGACTGTACGCACTTGCTGTCATTCCAACACGACATTACGAGATTGTTGGATAAGGATAAAGAATAAGGATAAACTTGTCTGGAGCTTTTGGAGCACTCCGTCATCGGAAAGCCAAGGTCTATTTGTATTCATATTGTATTAGCACTAATTCCTATTACATCCATTATCTAATCCCTCTTCTCTAACTTGTATTGCTCTCAATGCCTGATTGTTTGTTGTTTTCAGTCGAGATTCTGGTTATAGAGATTAAATATTATTAAATATTAAGTGTGAAATATGGTTTAAATTGACTCCCATGTGCTTTTCGGGTTGGACTGCGTGTTCATGTGTACCTCTGACATCTTGAGCTGACCACTCTGCAAAACTTCCCTGAAGCCCATCTTCCCATGGAAGAACCCATCCTTGTTGAGGATTGTTGAGCCCTTCAGTTCCTGAGACACTGGAAGACCCTCTGAGAGATTTGCATGGAGTCCGATGGGGATGCGATACCTGTGCGTGAGAAGCAGTGTTATTTTAGATACTATTATTGATTTTAATAATATTTTGAGTTAATTTTTTGTCTATGTGTTTCATTTTAATTATAGGTTTAGTAATTTTTTTTTAATAACTGGTATTTTTAAGTAACACCACAGACAGTGTAATCACCATAAGAAAATCTCAGAGTAAAACTGGGAGTTATATATACAGTATATTATAAAATATAATACACCGGTGTTTTGCCAGATGAGAAGTCTATCTATATATTTTTTTAATTTCTTGTATAGGCCATTTTGCAAAATGCAAACAACACTGGTCCAGAAACACTTCCTGTTTCAGTTTGTAACTGTTTTCTTTATTTCACATGTAAAGAAAACATCTTAAAGATATTTGTTTAACTTTTTGATTTAGTTTTATATGTTCTGTTGGTTGTGTTTTATCCCAGCTTTTATGTAGTGTTAAAAAACTGAAACAGGAAGTGCTTCTGGACCAGTGTTGTTTACATCTTGCAAAATGGTCTATAACTTTCATTGCTTTTATTTAGTTAATGATTTTAAATCCTTTCCGTTAAGCACTTTGAATTGCCATAGTCATAGTGTATAAAATGTGCTCTATAAATAAACTTGCCTTGCCTTTGTGCAAAGATATGAAGAGTAAATTACCTCTGTACATCTACACTGTAAATAATCTTTGGCAACAGGTTTAACAGGCTCCCATGTCATAAGGGAGAGTGGCACAATACTCAGACTAGGCTATCATATTTCATATTTATCTGCTTAAACCAAATGTAGTTTAGAGATCAGCTGCTTTACCTTTTGGCCAGGTCTGCCGCATGCTTCGCTGAGACTGCATGCACCAGAAGAGAGACATTGGAGATCGCACCAGCTCTGAAGCAATCCACGATTCCTTGATTTCTTCTCTCGCAGTAGCCAAAATCATCTCCCGTCACCACCAGCTTCACCTTGGGTTGAGGCATCTTCTCCTCGCCTTGCTGATGAAAAAGATCAACCAATATTGCTTTGATTGAAATTATACAGCTTTTTTTTTATTTTATTTTATTTATTTATTTACAATTAGAAGAATTTCTGAATTTCAGAAACAGAAAGTTTTTTTTTTACATAATGATAACAACTAACGGATCTTTAGATTTTACTACATTAAATTAATTGATAATTAATATACTATAAATAACAAATATTAATTGTTACCACTGGAGTTATATATGTATTTCCATATTTGTTTTAGGCTTTCTAACTGTAAAGATATTCATACTTGAAAATAAATTGCTGATTTATTTTAATGATTATTTTTATGCTAAACAGAATTCTAATTGGTTTTATTTTTACTTTTTGACAATAATAACAACTAATGTATAATTAAACTAAATTTTATAAATATTATTAACAGGGGTCTAAAAAATATATCGCAATACTAAAAATGCAACAATACATATCGTGGATAGTCCCCCTAAAATAAAAAAATTATGTGAGAAAAAAAAAATCAAGTTTTCAGAGTTTTAGTGTCAGTACTACATTGAGCTACTATATATAATGTTGATTATAATGTATTAAAAATGCAATGGGGGAATATTTGTGGGTCCTGATAATGCCAAATGTCTTATGTTACCAGTAAAAAGTGGCTGACATTATTTAAAATATATCTAGTCAGTGAAAGCGTGCAATATTCATCTACAATAACTCAGAATCTTCACAATCATTAATGTTTTTATTCTATTGTCACCAATCACCATTGTCCTTGGGTTACAAGCACCAAGTCCAAGCCTATTCATTTAAACCAACACTGTAATATCAATTTCGCATTTTAATCAACAGTACATTTATTGTTAACCTTTATCATATATCGTAATAATTTCGTATCGTGAGTTCAGTATCGTGATATGTATATCGAATCGTGACATGAGGGTATCGTTAAACCCCTAATTATTAATTAACGTAATACATTTTATTTATGTCAATAAAATTGTTTATTAAAATGTTGAGAAAGTAGGTAATCAATGCAATATAAGTTACTCTAGTTACCTGTTGTTTTGTGTAACTCGACTTTATAGTGACTCATCAAACGGTGAGGATTAAATGTAAAAATGCCCGGGGTCTACTTAAACCGATTATCGATATTTAAAAAAATAAAATAAATAAAATTCAAACCTAACACAGGTGAACAGTCTTGAAATTGAAGTACAATTCATTCACATTTCAGGAAACAAGATGACACGTCATGATTCCAACATCATTTTGTTTAAAGGCAAATCGAAAGGTCAGTTTTAACGCGAGTCTCGGTTGCGGGAAAGCTACTTATCACAACCGGGAAATCACCGGTGAATAAGACAGATCTAAAGTCTGCCTCCTTCACTTCATCTGTGTTAACACGACCAGCTGCCACTGCCTGCCCATGACCATCTACAGATCTACACAGCCCAATGACAAACTCGGTTTTATTAACGTTTAGCCGGGATTCTAAGATTCAAACATATACCTTATAATTTCAATGGGACGAAATCTGTTTTTTAATATACGCCTAGCTAATAGTAATAATGTAGTAATCGCTTACCCATTTTATTTCGAGGTTTTTGCCATTAGTCCATTTTTATACTGTACCCATCCAACACAGCGCGGAGCGACCAAAGCGACTGGCCGACTGAAGAAGACGTTAATGCAATTTCCTTTTCCGGAGTGGCAGCGCCCTCTACAGGATATCGATAAAACAACGCCACATGTACAAATCAAATAGGCCCATGTGCTGTAGTTTCCAAATCCTGGTGGATGTGAATATATATATAGATATATAAAGCATATTTGATGAAGTTTTTAAAAACGTTTAGCCTATATGTGTTCAAGTCAACAATCTAGAACCCCATTGAATTTTTTCTAGAAGTAATTTTTATGTGAGAGATCGTAGCCCACCTTTGAAGCTGAATTATACACAAAGTAGCCTATTTCTTATTTTAATATAGGCTGTTTTACACTACTCCTTAATATTCAAACGCACCCACCTTGTATTAGGAAGAATAGAGACTGAATAAAAAGTATTTTTGAGAAATAACAAAGAGTTCGAATAAAAGGCTATTGCAAACATTTATGGATTTTTATTTTATTTTTTGATATGAATTATTAAATGATAATCTCAAACATCATGGTATACTCACCAGAGCCATGATTCTGCTGCTCTCAATGTTATGAATGTGAAACTTTTCCTTGTACACAGACTTAAGGCAGCAGGTGTGACTTTGCCTACGTGTCTATAGAGGTTCATGAATGTTTTCCCAAGACACTTAACCTAGTTTAGAATTATGGAAAAAATTACAAAGATAAGAGAGAGAGAGAGAGAGAGAGAGAGAGAGAGAGAATCATGATCTTTGGCTCTTCAGCCACCTGACATAACAGCATAACAATAACATGCAATCCCTTAATTTATGTTCTAATAACCTGGGTTGTCGCTTGTGTTGGGGGGGGGGGGGGGGGTATGGTTGGTCCCACTCTTTTAACCCAAACACCCTCATCCCATCCCCAGAATGTGACTTTTTCTGAAGGGAAACCCCTTACACGTACCAATCACACATACAAATAAACTGCTAGTTTATTCTTAGTCTTATAGGACTACACTTTACAGTCTTGGCTAAACAAAGGGAAATACAATAAAAAAACATTTGGATACAAGGTTAATGAGGGACATTTAACCAAAGTTGGACTATGCAGGTTGTCACGTTGATATCGAAAAAAAAATAAGACACAATTTTCAATCCAAAATTGCTTGTAAATTTCACAATTGATTACAAAGAAAATGCAAAGTAACACATTGAATTAAAAGTGAAATTTGAAAAAAAAAAAAACACTACAAGTATATGCACGTTTGACTTTGTTTGTAGTTGTTTGTAAATTTACAAAAATGAATCCATATTGAAAACTAAAACTAAAATAACAGTAAACAAAAATAATTGCAACAATAATTGAACTACTTACATTTTAGCAGTTCTTAGAATAATAATGTTTGTATATGTGATTCTTGATATGATTCCGTTAACATAACTTTCAATAATAACTTATAACAAATATGTTTAAATGCTTTTTTTTACAGTCTATGTTAAATACCCATGGATACATTCAAATAGACTTTAGAAAACATTAATAAGTGTCGTAATATTTCTAACTATTTGAATGTGAACTAATTTATATTTTTATTTTTTAATCCACACCATGAGAACAAGAGGTAGCCTATTGCATATGATTTAAATGTGAACTAAGCAGAATGTAAGTAAGTTCACGTCACATCATCCTCGACCAATCACTGATTTCCGAGTGTGCGCGCGGATCACTTCCTTGTTTTCGGACTTGTCATGATGCGATTGGTTAGAAAGCGTGTCAGCGTTTGAATGGGGCTCGCCGTATCCATTTTTTGTGATGTACATAGACACTTGCTGTAACAATGGGACCATTAAGAGTTCTATCTGTCTTTCTAGGTTTAATTTTAGTATGTTTCATGTTTGCCCGATCTGGGGCCAGTGATTTGGACTCCAGCTACGTGACTTGTGGATCCCTGATCAAACTGATGAACACACGGCACAACGTCAGACTTCACTCTCATGATGTCAAATACGGATCAGGTATAAACACTCTCAGCATAAACTTTAACATTTTGGTTAACGAGGCCCTCGGATGATGTTTAAGTTGTAGTCGACCATTTAATATTCACTTTGAGCCTTTTATTCACTCATATTATTGTGCTTAGTAATAATGCCTGCTGGTGCATTAGCCAGGAAGCTAATGATGATTAGTAATATTTCCCATCGGTGATCAGCAAAGTACTGGATCTGCTTTTCTGAAAGCATTTATAGACTCTTATTCTGTCTCTTACCCAATGGTTTTATTTTTTTTGTTTATGATATAATATGTTTACCTGAAGAATGCATGTAATCATGACGACAGGTGCACTACAATATGCTACTAAAACAAAGGTAACATGATAATACCATTTTTGACGTGCAATGGTAATACTATGGTATTCCTTCGAGTTGCAAAAAGTTTCTAAGTTCAAAGTGGCATTAAATGCTTTAGAATTGTACTATTAACAAATATATATAATTATTATATTAATTTTATTATATATTATATATAATTATCTATATGTGTCTCTACATAAATTGACCAAAAGTGAATGTTCACCCTGAATAATAAAGAAAAATACTTAATTATTATTATTTTGATGATTATATAATAATAATAATCCAGGACCCTCTTGCAAAAAGTTTTATTTAGGGCTGTCAAACGATTAATCGTGATTAATCGCATCCAGAATAAAAGTTTGTGTTTACATATATGTGGGTGCACTGTGTATAATTATTTTATATATATATATATATATATAAATACACACACATGCTTGTATATATTTAAGAAATATTTTCATGTATATACTGTATATATGTATACATACAGTATATACATACTTTGATATATATATATATAATATATATAAATATTTGATATATAAATAATACTTTTAATAATATTTTCTTAAATATACATGCATCTGTGTGTGTGTATATATATATATATATATATATATATATATACATACACACAAAGGAATTGTACACAGTGCACCCACATATTATGTAAACAAAAACTTTTATTTTGGATGCGATTAATCGTTTGACAGCCCTAGTTTTTTTTAACCCTGATTAAGTAAAGATTAAAAATATTTTACTCAGTGGATTCAAATAGCAGGAAAATGTTCTATAATCGATTCTTGATAGGGTAATGTTTTTAGCCTATAACTTCTAACATTGTAATGAAAACAATAATTGGAATCTAAATACATGAAAAAGCTGGAGAAGTACTTCTCAGTGATATTTGATAACTATTTGTAAATATCGTGTATTGATTTAAATGTAATTTTAAAAAGCTACTGTTATATTCTCAGAATACTATGTAAATACAGTGCTAAATGCATATGGGATGTATACATCTATGCTCAAATTTACCAAACATTTTTTGACACGATACCCTGCAGGTAGTGGCCAGCAGTCAGTAACAGGCGTCGATTCGGCCGAGGATGCCAACAGCTACTGGCGTATCCGTGGGAAACCAGACCGCGTTTGTCAGCGTGGGGCACCCATACGGTGCGGAGAGGCCATCCGAATCACACACATGAAGACTGGACGCAACCTGCACTCGCATCACTTCAGCTCCCCGCTGTCTAACCACCAGGTACACCTGCACAATACTCTCCTAACTTAACCTGCATGTCCTGTAGTAGTTCTAAGTTGTAATTATAACTGTAGTATAGCATAACCCAGGTTATTACAAGTGGTTTTGTGTTCGCAGGAAGTGAGTGCGTTCGGTGAAAATGGAGAAGGAGATGATTTGGACGTATGGAGCGTTCAGTGCAGCGCAACGTACTGGGAACGTGACGACGCGGTGCGATTTAAACACGTCGGCACTGAGGTTTTCCTCAGTGTTACAGGAGAGCAGTTTGGTCATCCAATCAGAGGCCAGCGTGAGGTCCATGGAATGCCTTCAGCCAATCAGCATAACTACTGGAAGGTGATGGAGGGGGTTTTTATTCAGCCCAGCAGTGATCCCGTGAACCATGATGAGCTCTGATGATGCACCGTACTCCACTCACACATGCTGTGAAAACTTCTCTATTTAAACTTTCAGTTTCTTCAAAGTTTTACGTTTATTGGTCAAACTCCATTGTGTGTCGCAATTTTTGACACAACTCACCCACAAAATGCACATCACAGACAAAAAAAAAAGACGAAAAGGTTTGTTTTACTAGATTTCTTATGATTGGAATTTGTCTTTTTGTATATAAGGGAATAAAATGACTTTACAAACCAGGATTTTGGGCCACATAAATTGTGTATTTTGTATTATTTATATTTAGGATGACATATTACTAATAGAACACATTACATGAATAACTCGTACTATGAAATACTGTAGTAGTTCTGTGCACATGAATTATTTGAAATGACTGTTTCTGTTTTGGTTTACGTTTTTGATAAAACTGTAACTCCCAGTAGTTATTAGTTATCCTAATCATACTGTTTATGACCCCATATGTACATAATTTGGTGAAAGCGTAAATAAATTTTTTGAAAACGATAATACATTTTTTTTATTTCAGTTAAAGTGACTAATATCATGTTTACAGTAAGGTTCATTAGTTAACATGAACTAAAAATAAACAATATTTCTACAGCATTTATTAATCTTCGTTAACATTTATTCAATTACATTCACTATTTGTTAACATTAGTTAATGCACTGTGAGCTAACATGAACAAACAATGAACACCTGGATTTGTATTAACTAAGATTTAAAAAGATGAATGAATTCTGTAACAAATGTATTGCTCATTGTTAGTTTATGTTAGTTAATACATTAAATAATGTTAACAGACGAAACCTTATTGTAAAGTGTTACCCATGTTTTAAAAATACATATTTAAAAATTGTAAAAAAAAAGGTGGTGCATCATTGCGATGCATGTGAAAAATGTCTGAATCCTGCCAATCGCACAAAATTATAAATACTGCACACTATCTAGACTGTATTAAGGATTACTCTGAAATTGCAATTACCTTTCAAGGTGATGGCAAGAGTGTCACATTTCTGTTAATTTCCTCATTTTTCTGTGAAAGATGACACACAGCATCCAGATGGGGGCAGCATTGAGCTACAGTCTTGACACGCACTACATAATGTAAAAACGCTGAATAACTGTTACCAAATTAAAAACAATACTGTTTTGAAAGAAAAATGTGCTTAACGATAATTAATTCTTACATTTTTTTTAATAAAACGTTTAAACAATTTACTAATTAGCCAGTCTGATGCTGTGTCTATATTAATTGTTTATAGCCTATAAATTACTTTCAGGTTGGTTTCAATGCCCACAAAACAAATTCACCATAGTTTGCGACAAAACGTTTTAAAAGAAATATTAAAGATTCTAAAAGCTTCTTACGAAGAAGATTTCATATTCATTTGTTGTGGTGTTACTGTATTTAGTATCGAGCACGCTACTGTAGGTTGTATTTTCAAATAAATTTATAAAATTCTCCACGGCAGTATTAGCTACGTCACTAACGCTACAGTAAAAAATAAACAAACAAACAAAAACATTAAACGTGTATCTAAATGTTTTCAGTAAAATGCACAATAGCCAAATAACCTAACTATCTAATTATATATTTACAATTGTATAACCATAATAACCTCTTGCCTGATTGATTCTTTCCTGGAGATGTTTAGCGTTTGTGCATTTTAATATTTAAATCATGATTTCCCCAAGTAGGTGTCATTTCACTTTCCATTTCTCATCACTGTGATCTACCACTGATATCATAGATAGATCTGTGGATATGACATCATTAACTTTAACATGCATATTGCTTATTTATCCTACATTTGAACTACTCATATCTTAAGCATAATCTAATTTAATGTTTGTTCCTGATTTATTAATACATGAAGAGTTCAGATGCAAAAGCCTCTAAATGCCATTTGAAATTCTCTTCTTTAATGATGATTTTTATCAAAGTTGTATATTTAAGTTCAGTAATTTCACTTAAATAACAATTAATAGGTAATTATCATTGCCATTTAAGTGAAATCACTGAACTTAAATATACAAGCTTGATAAAAATTATCATTCTAGAAGAAAATTTCAAATGGCACTAAGAGGCTTTTGCATCTGAACTCTTCACATATAAATGTAAGAGTGATCAAGCATCTTTAATGTAGATAGATCTATTATTTTAATAAAGCCGATTTTAGGTTGCATAGCTTATTTTCCTTTGAGTTCCATCGCAAGTCACCATTTCTTTTTTATTACGATTTACTAAATCATATTTTTTTTTTCCCCACATGTGGCTGAAATGGGTTTCCATAGCAGGTTGAAGTTGAACCTTTGTATTTTGTCTTCCCAGAAGATGGCGACACAATGTAACGCAGGGTTTGGGTCAGTCACCCTGTAACCGTCATGAACTCCATAATCTTATAGTTTAATGGCCCGTATCAGCTAAACTGAGCTGAATCTGTATTGAAGATCCTTGTTTTTATTGTCTTCCTATTATGCATGACATAGTACTTTGCACTAAATGTGACGTAATTGTCCATTCTACATTAATTGCAGCTGTTTGTCGACATATTGTTACCACAACCTGTATTAGTGCTGTCATCATATCTGAGACGCAATCTTGATTGCAATGCCATACTGCACCAAAAGAGCCAATAAAACCGGATGATTTAAATAGCTCAAATGCATCATTTCCCAAGCCATCTATTGCACTCATAATTAAATCAATAGCTGCGTATTAGCATGGACGAGGCAGCCATGAAAACTCACTGAGCACAGGGTCAAGAGAAGACAAGCATTTAGGTTACAGCATAGAGGTGACCGAGGGCTGACCGTGCGAGTGACCAGGAAATTGAAGAGTCTGCGAGGTCGCAATATTACACTAAACCACTTCTGTGGGCAGAGAGACTGGAGCTGAAATTTGCTCTCAGAAAGTCACCTTGAATGCAGAATCATGTTCATGGCAATTTTAGGAATACAAACAGGACAAATGATAGTAGGCCCTATAGGCTAATTTTGTCATATTAGCAGTAAATTAATACAAATTCATTTTTGAAAGTGTTTATTACATTACACACACAGGGACGTTCCATTGGCATAATGGTTTTTATATGTGCAAATCGTATATCCTATCACACTAACCTGACCCCTAAACCTCCCCTAAAACATTGTTTAGTATGTTTTTTAAGACTCAGGAAATGTCATATATAGTAATACCAGTGTAATCATTATACAAAATTGATGTTCTCACAAATCATATAAACTAACACATACATTATTTAATTGCTATCTTTGTAGGGACTCTTCATAGTTGATTTTCATAGTATTTCTCTTCATAGTATTTTTATACTGCACAAAGTATTCTATCCCCTTCAACTACTAAACCTACCCATCACAGAAATACTTGCATTTTAAAATTTTCAAAAAAACAAAAAAACAAACATGACCTCATATAGGGAGCAAAAAATGTCCCCACGGGTTTTGGATATTGGGGACTTTTTGTCCCCATATTAGTTTATGAATATTCAACATGCATTTGGAGATACAAGAGCAGAATAAAACAGGGAATTAATAACCTGCAATCTTAAATATGGCCACGCAACTATAACACACACATATTTAAATTGTTTATGTGACCCTGGACCATAAAACAAGTCGCACGAGCATATGGGTCAAAATTATTGATTTTTCTTGTATACCAAAAATCATTAGGATATTAAGTAATATTAATATTAAGTAATAGTATTTTGTAAATTACCTACTGTAAATATATATATATATATATATATATATATATAAATTATAGCAAAATCACAATTTTCAAAATCAAAAAATAAATAAATAAATAAATAAATTTAAAAAAAAAAAAATCACATGATTTTCTCAAGGTTTCGATTTTTTCGCACAATCAAATTCCAGATTCTCAAATAGTTGTAACATTCGGTAAAATATCTGGTTTTGTGGTCCCAGGCAGGGTCACATATCTATAAATCTCATCTTACAATACTCTACCAGATAAAATACTGTTCAATGCAAATAAAAATGTATAGTCATGGCATCTCTAAAAATACAATAAATATTGTATGAATTGCTGCTATACACATAAAAAAAGACATTTAATTTCAAACACAGGCAATATACAATATTCAGTTACAGAATTGAAATAGAAAAAAAACACACAATTTACTTATTTAATGCATTCTTTTATTTTATTGAAGACTGGTTATGAGCAAAGCAAATCATAAAGAAACAAACACATGAGGTATACGGACAGATTAGTGTCTCAGCTCATTAAACCATGCAGGAGAAGCATGTCATTTGTGGTAAATAAAGGATAGGGGTGTGTGTGTGTGTGTGTGTGTGTGTGTGTGTGTGTGTGTGTGTGTGTGTGTGTGTGTGTGTGTGTGTGTGTGTGTGTGTGTGTGTGTGTGTGTGTGTGGTGGTCTGGTCCAGTGGACTGATGCCCTTTCATTATTGCACTGCTAGCTGCAGCTTCCACAGTAGTGCAACAGGGAAAGAGTGTCAGGCAACAGAGGGGTCAAAAAACATGCTCACACAAACAGGTCAGAAATCAGGTTCTTCCACATTATATTCCACACACAAAATAGCCAAATGCTTGCGAGCTATTTCAATAAAACACACGTCTTTGAAAATGCACCTGTCCGTCTCAGACCAACACAAGAAATTCTTTCCCATCCCTTTCATAACGCCCCTTTTTCAGACCTCACAGCGTCCATGTAACATTACATACACACTCACTCAAGGTTAACCTATTGATTATGGGATCATGATGACATGAACTAAATTATAACAATTTGAAACCCCATGGAGAGCTAGACTTTCATACAAACCAGTCGCATAATGAAATGTTGCATTTAACTTGCTTTGCATTGATTTAACGTTGAACTGGTATTGAAAAGCACCATCTGTGTATTTAAATTATTATAATAAAGGATATGCAGTTGATATGTTCAGCTGTCATATAGTACATGGGCATTTCAGAAATCACAATCTGCAAGCAAAACAGTTGTGTTAACATACCATTATATTAATAATAAATAAATAAATATGGCCAATGGAAAAGCCAATGAAATTAGTAACTGATTAAATGTATTGGAATATAGCGGTTATGTTGAGTGGTTTATTTTCATTGGGTCGAGGATTCAGCGCATGCATGTTGAGGTAAAATATTATTAAAAACATATATATTTATTTCTAAAGACAATGACCTGGCAACAAAAAAATAGTCTGAATAAAATAAAGTATAGCCTAAGTCTATGACTGTTGTTTCGACAGCGCATAGCATATAATTCATATTGGGTTTATATGTGATCATTGTTAACAGTGCATGATTCACTCAAGTGTTTGCACTGCTAAAAGCAAGCTGACTTTCACAGGTCACAACAAAATGTTTGTGGGCCATTTTGTTTTCACATTAAACAGGTGTTATTTATTGCATTTCAAGTGAGAGGGTTAAGAGCAGCAAAACCCCATTCTTTCGCCACAAAAAAAAAAGATTGACAGACTGAGCATAAAACCATTGCCCATTTTAATAAAAATGACAAAAGGACAATGACATCCTTGAATGTTCCTGAAATTGCAGATTACCCTCAAAGTCAAGACCCTATAAGCAATATTGCACTACTCCATAAACAGTGAAAAAAGCAGAGGCAATATTGATAGGGTCTCGCCTGCAAGATGCATTTATCATGATAATCACGCAGCACTTTAGGGAAAAGATAACACGGCTGTGCAAAACACAATATCAAGGGGTTTGAATCCATACATGAGCAGACTGAAAATGGTTCCTGCTCTACAACACATGATACGCAAACCTCTTTGTGACATCTGACCCTTCACATGCAGCGAGGAACAGCCTACAAACAAACCAGCCTTTATGATGCCAAAGTGAATGGCACAATGCCGTGCATTTCCGTAAGCATTTTATTTAAGCACAAGTTGTTTTTTTCCTGCTAATGAAAACATTTCATATAAAATGCAATTAGCAAAACTAATAAACTGAGGTTTTTACATATTTGAGGTTTTTTCACCCATGTAATCTTTGGGTAAAGATCATTGACGAACATACATTCATGTACCATGTCATATTTTTTCCAAACACATCTGCCATTTTAAATGGGCTACACTTAAAAGCTAGCATCTTCAAGATAACTAATGACAATATATGTTTGCATGCCATCAGTAAATTCACCAGTTCTTCCAAAGACACGCTTATGGACTGACTGGTTTTCAGATCTGAGAAACGCTGGCTGGAAGGCATAGGCCCTTTGGTTATCTGCGTCTAAAAGCAGTCTTGGTGCACTGCAATTCCACGCATACCAGCTTCTGCCTTGGAGTATAACGACATGCTCCAACAGGATAGTTTTTTCTCCTTTGGGAATTTCACATTGAACTCACATGCATGATCTTACTTGCCTCCCTCGGTAATAAAACACGTTAAACAATTTACCAATCAGGTTTCATGCAGTGAAGTTACAGTGAAAATGTTGAGTAAACATAACAGGCGCACTAAAACATACGAACGATTCTTGTATCAGCTGACCACACTTGACCAGTAAGTTAGTGCTCTTGTATAATAACTTTACGCGCTGTACAGTAGCTAACGTTAATGTTATGCAAACGCGCACTAGTTCGGAACTAGCGATTATATACAAGTTCTGATGCGATACCAAATCTGGAGGTTAAAAAGAAACTTACCACCAGAAGGTGCCCTCATATGAAGCTTCAAAGCCCACTAGCTCAGAGCTGAAACAGGATCATGAGAACAGAGGAGTTGTAGGCCTCAGTATGCTATATAGTACCCTGTGAATGCGCTGCGCATGCGCGTTGCTGTATGTAGCGCAACATTCCTCATACACCCAGTTCAGACCGGTGTGTCTCAAGCCTACCTTCTGTTGTGTAGCCCCTATATGCGGGTCAAATACTAATTTTCGGGATGCTAAAAAAGGAGAAATCTCTAGCCCAAAAAGGTCTAACTTAAAACACGTGGACTAAGTTTGACGTTATCATGAATTTCTTTAAAAAAAACCTTTATAAAATTAAATTTCTTCAATATATATATATATATATATATATATATATATATATATATAGGAAACCAATAGGCTTGATGCACAACATTAATTTAAAAAAAACTAACTAAACTAAAGTGTCTAGTGGTGTAACCATCAATTTCAAAATATGAAATAGCCTACTTTCCTAGGCTAGTGTGAATCCACATGAATGTAAGCTATTATATTCAAAAATATTAAAATAATTATTAATAATAAAATTCATGATTTTTATGTCATGAATATAAAAAGGTTTTATTATCTAATGGGTTCGTTTGAACAAAGCTGAATAATGAGTGCATTTTTACAAATAGCCTAAATAAAATAAAAAAATGTTAACCTTGTCACGGTCAATTAATGAGGGTCTACTTTAAATGGTTCTTCTCTGTGTTTCTTGTCACATGACAACAAAATGGTTCATGTATTTTGGTTAAGACCGTTTATAAATAGCT